>NC_056731.1:1030035448-1030195448 GCF_019279795.1 Protopterus annectens | reverse complement strand
ATTATGTGAAATGTTTGACTGTCATGGGTTCGAACTCATGGAATTTATTATTAAGTTAAACAATAATAAGGTCAAAGAAATGCTTGTTGATATTGAGAAATGTAATGAAGCCATTTTAAATGATGTTCATTTTAACAATGTTTCTGTGAAATATAATATGGTTTTTGACAAAGTTGAGGAACAAGTAGAAATTAATATTGAAAGGAAAAAAGAAAGTTAGTTAGGGATGAGAATGAGTATAGAAATCAAACAGCTTACCCCTTCCCAAAATCTTACTTTGGTTGAAGTTATGAAGGAGACAATGTTTCAAGGGATGAAATGTTCGATAACAGGCAGGGCAATCCTCAGAGAGAAACGGTAATGGAAAGTGTGTATAATCAAGAATACCCACCCATAAGAAGATCCGAGAGGTTACAAAATAAAAGAAACAACTATAGGAACCATGATTTTTTTTTACCTCAGGGTCCTACCAGGGGGGAAAGGTTTCCTGCCACAGAACAAGTGGAGGAAGAACAGCTACAAGTAACACTTAATGAAGTGGGGCAGGAAGTAGACATTCTAATCTCTTTTGATGGGTTGCTGCTGTCTTACCAGGGTTTTAATATTTTTTATTACGCTGGTATTAATATTGATAAGAATATTTTCAACTTACTAATGAAAGGTATTAAATTTGATCCTTCTAAAAAAGAAGATGTAAGCTCTGTGTTAACTGAATTAAAACTTTTTACAAGGAAAATGAACCTAAAATACATGTTTAAGGACAACAACATGGCTAGGGAGAAGGAATGGCTCTGAAGAAAAAATTGTTTTAACCCGCCACTTCACCCCTTAATAGGAACTTTTGATAAAGTTTGTTCACAGGAGATTTTTGAATATTTCAATGAATTTAAGCCTAGTAAATTTAATTTAAATAGGGAAGAGAGCTGTTTACTGAGGGAATTAAGAAGCAATGACCAACTGAGGTTCATGAAACCAGATAAGGGGGGTGGGATGGCTATAACCAATAAGGAAGATTACAACAAGATTTTTTCCATGTTACAGCAGGAAGAGAAATACCAAAGTGTTT
Source organism: Protopterus annectens (assembly GCF_019279795.1). NCBI lineage: Eukaryota > Metazoa > Chordata > Ceratodontiformes > Protopteridae > Protopterus > Protopterus annectens. Next base: position 1,030,194,382 of record NC_056731.1, on the reverse strand, counting down.
CTAAAAATGAAATAAATATTTCCCATAGGAGAATCCAGATGATGTTAGAAGATGCACTATTGCAAGGTGTCATAAACAAAGATGTACACGGTTTTCTTGTGAATCAAAACCCTACTATTCCGGTTGTGTTTGGGATACCGAAAGTCCATAAGGACATCAGGGATCCCCCATACAGGTTGATTATAACTTGTCAGAACAGTCCTACCTACTCTTTAGGAGAATAGTAAGGGAGTCCCTGATCCCTATAGAACATGTGTTAAGTGACTCTTGGGACTTTTTGGGTAGAATCAAACAGGATACATTTTCATTGAGTTTGAGTTTCTCTACTGTGGACGTGGTTGACTTGTTCACCTCAATACCTCACGAAACTGGTTTAGAGCTTTTTTTATGAAGTATTACTGGAAAAAAGGGCGTACCTTTGTTAAAGGTTGTGCGTCAGGGCCAGCAACTCGGCATGTAAAAATCTACTGCCAATCATTAGCGGACCGGAGTTCTGCTGTGGTGACCCCTAACCAGGAAAAGCCGAAAGACACAACATTACTGGAAAAAACATCATTAAGTAATACTATGGTGAACTTTATTATGGCACTAATGGAAATCATCTTAAAAAATAACTATTTCACTTTTGAAGGAGAATATTATCGTCAGGTCAATGGTATAGCCATGGGCACTAGCTGCGCACCATTGTTTGCAAATCTTGTAATGTATGGGTGGGAGAGGTTATACATTTTTAACACCTCCTTTTCTATGTTTTGGATTCACTACTTGCATTACCTGGACAATATTTTTATTTTATGGAAGGTGGGAGATAAACACGAAGAATTTATGGAATATATAAATAATTTAAGTGAATGTTTTAAATTTACTGGTACTTCTAATAATGACAGTATCAATTATCTTGATGTTTTACTTAACAAGAATTATGAAAACAAGAAATTTGAATCTCAAATTTATAGAAAACACACTTTTTCAAATGATTATTTAGAATTTAAAAGTAGTCACCCGCTATACACAAAAAGAAACATAGTAAAGGGTCAAATGGTCCGGGCAGCAAGAATATGTTCTAACATTGATATAGTAAAAAGAGAAATGGGCACACTAGAAAACTTTTTTTCTGAAAGAGGTTACACATGTGAATTTGTACTACCCATTTGTGAGCAAGTTATTAGCGAGTGGGGTAGTAGGTATAAACCCCTGCTGGGATCCTATTTAGTGAAGGAGAATGAAACTAACACAAGGAAAGATTATACCCAATCCATGGTGGTGACTTATGGAGAAGCAAGTAGTAGGATTAAGGATATTGTTAAGAAAAACTGGGTGTTGTTTAAAGGGAACGAGGAAATATTAGATACAGTAGGAAAAGAACCAACATTTGTTTTTAAAACTAATTACAATTTAAAATTTTTACTGGAACATCCCATTAATGTTAAGAACAATGTGAGAGGGACAACTAGATGTGGAACTTATGAACATTGTAGGTACATCTTAGTGGGAATCTCAGTATGGTTGGAAGTAAGGAATAGAGAGATAAAATTAGCAACAGAGTCCTGTATTACGAGAGGACTGGTATATATAGCTATTTGTCAGGAATGTCAGCATTTCTACATAGGTAAAACCAAAAGAACTTTTAGAAGGAGAATCTATGAGCATTTGTATGCTGTGAGAAAACATGATGAAAATAATGCTATATACAGGCATATTAAAAATAATCCTAATCGCTCTTTCTTATTTGGTATTCTGGAGGTTACTGGTAGTAACCTGAGAGGGGGTAATTGGAAAAACAACTTGGAGAGGGCAGAAATGAGGTGGCAATTGAGACTTAATGCCACGATAACCCCAGGCATCAACGACAATGTATCTGTAAAACCTGAATTGAAACATAGGGCCACTATTTTGTGATAGAAAATGACCTAGTTCAGTAAACAACACTGCTTTCATTCACAGAAACATTAAAATTTACTACACACTTTTTAACAGATTCTATAGGGTTAACATGATTTAAATTTTAATTAGTTAATTGTCAGTATAAAAGAGGGAGTGGGTTTTAGCAAACACAGTTCTGAAGAAGTCCTAGAGCAGGACGAAAGCGCATGACTGTGTTGGATACACTACAGTTGTATTCTATTTATTCTGCATGGTTTTTAAACTATTTTACTGCTTTGACTGGCTGGCATAATAAACCTGTGTTTTACCAATATTTTAGATCATTTCACTCCTGTGGATTTTTTTGAGGCAACAACACAGAGTGGGTTGTTTGTTCCTTGTGGTGTTTTCTCCACTCTGGTCACTGGTGGTTTAGTTTCTATACTACAACACAACTTATCTTAGTGTAGTGAAGTGCAATATTGGTGATGTAGTTGTGCTGCAATATAGTTAGTGTTGGTGTCCTGTGTTTTTTTTTTTTTCAATATTTTGAGTTTTCATTATTTTGAGATTTTGGTTTCAGTATTTTGAATTTAGAGATTTTGAAATTTGAGATTTAGAAGTGGACCAGTATATATATATATATATATATATATATATATATATATATATATATATATATATATCATCATCATCATTATCTTCTTTCAGCTGTTCCCATTAGGGGTCGCCACAGCGGATCATCTGTTTCCATTTCTTCCTGTCCTCTGCATCATGCTCTTTCACACCAACCGCCTGCATGTCCCCTCTCACCATATCCATAAACCTCATCTTAGGCCTTCCTCTTTTCCTCTTACCTGGCAGCTTCATGCTTAGCATCCTTTTCCCAATATACCCAGCATCCCTCCTCAGCACATGTCCAAACCAACGCAATCTCTCCTCTCTTGCTTTATCTCCAAACTGTCCAACCTGAGCTGACCCTCTAATATACTGATTCCTAATCCTATCCATCCTAGTCACACCCAGTGCAAATCTTAACATCTTTAACTCTGCCACATCCAGCTCTGACTCCTGCCTTTTCGACAATGCTACCGTCTCCAACCCATATAACATAGCTGGTCTCACTACCCTCTTGTAGACCTTCCCTTTCACTCATATTGGTAGCCGTCTGTCACAAATCACTCCTGACACTCTTTTCCACCCATTCCACCCTGCCTGTACTCTCTTCTTCACCTCTCTTCCACACTCACCATTACTCTGAACTGTTGATCCCAAGTACTTAAACTCATCCACCTTTACCAACTCTACTCCCTGCATCCTCACCGTTCCTCTACCCTCCCTCTCATTTACACACATATATTCTGTTTTAGCCCTACTGACCTTCATTCCTCTCCTCTCTAAAGCATATCTCCACCTCTCCAGGGTCTCCTCAACCTGGTCCCTACTCTCACTACATATCACAATGTCATCTGCAAACATTATAGTCCATGGGGTCTCCTGCCTAATCTCATCTGTCAACCTGTCCACCACCACTGCAAATAAGAAAGGGTTCAGAGCTGATCCTTGATGTAATCTCACCTCCACCTTAAACGTATCTGTCACTCCCACCGCAGTCCTCACCAATGTCACACTACCCTCATACATATCCTGTACCACTCTTACATACTTCTCTGCCACTCCCGACATCCTCATACAATACCACAACTCCTGTCTAGCCACCCTGTCATATGCTTTCTCTAAGTCCACAAAGACACAATGCAACTCCTTCTGACCTTATCTGTATTTCTCCAACAACACTCTCAGAGCAAATATTGCATCTGTAGTGCTCTTTCCTGGCATGAAACCATACTGCTGATCACTAATCATCACCTCCCTTCTTAACCTAGCTTCCACTACTCTTTCCCATAACTTCAAGCTGTGACAGATCAATTGTATCCCTCTGTAATTACTGCAGCTCTGCACATCCCCCTTATTTGTAAAGATAGGTACCAAAACACTTGTTCTCCACTCCTCAGGCATCCTCTAACTTTCCAAAATTTCATTAAACAATCTGGTTAAAAATTCCACTGCCATTTCTCCTAAGCACTTCCATGCTTCCACTGGTATGTCATCTGGGCCAACAGCCTTTCCATTCTTCATCCTCTTCATAGCTGTCCTTACTTCCTCCTTGCTAATCTGCTTCACTTCCTGATTCACTATCCCCACATCATCCAACCCTCTCTCTCATTCTCTTCATTCATCAACCCTTCAAAGTACTCTTTCCATCTTCTCAACACACTCTCCTCACTTGTGAGTACGTTTCCCTCACTGTCCTTTATCAACCTTACCTGCTGCACATCTTTCCCAACTCTGTCCCTCTGTATAGCCAATCGGTACAGGTCCTTTTCTCCCTCTTTAGTGTCCAATCCCTCATACAACTCTCTATATGCCTTATCCTTAGCCTTCACCACCTCTCTCTTTGCCATGTGCCTCATCTCCTTATACTCATGCCTACTTTCTTCATCGCTTTGACAATCCCACTTCTTCTTCACCAGCCTCTTCCTCTGTATACTCTCCTGTACTTCCTCATTCCACCACCATGTCTCCTTGTCCTTCTTTCTCTGTCCAGATGTCACACCAAGCACATTCCTAGCAGTCTCCCTTTCTAGCTCTGCTGTAGTTACCCAGCTATTCGTTAACTCTTCATTGCCTCCCAGTGCCTGTCTTAACTCTTCCCTGAACTCCACCTCACAATCACCCTTTTTTAACTTCCACCATTTAATCTTTGGCACTGCTTTCACACTCCTCCTCCGCTTCTTGATCACCAACATCATCCTGCAGACCACCATTCTCTGCTGCTTAACTACACTTTCCCCAGTCACCACTTTACAGTCTCCAATCTCCTTCAGACTGGCCCTCCTACATAGGATATAATCCACCTGTGTGCATCTTCCTCCACTCTTGTACGCCACCCTATGCTCCTCCCTCTTCTTATAATACGTATTCACCACAGCCATGTCCATCCTTTTCACAAAATCCACAATCATCTGACCTTCTGCATTCCTATCCTTAACACCATACCTACCCATCACTTCCTCATGCCCTCTGTTCACTTCACCAACATGCTCATTGAAGTCCGCTCCAATCACTAGCCTCTCACCCTTGGGTACACTCACCACCACTTCATCCAACTCACTCCAAAATTTTTCTTTCTCATCAATCGCACACCCAACTTGTGGAGCATATGCACTAACAACATTCATTATTACACCATCAATTTCAAGCTTCATAAACATCACTCTATCAGACACTCTCTTCACCTCCAAAACACTCTTGCCATACTGTTCCATTAGGATAACCCCTACCCCATTTCTTCTGCCATCCACACCATGATAGAACAATTTGAACCCACCTCCTATACACTTGGCCTTACTTCCCTTCCATCTGGTCTCTTGCACACACAATATATCAACCTTCCTTCTCTCCATCATATCAGCTAGCTCTCTCCCTATACCAGTCATACTGCCAACATTCAAAGTTCTTACCCTCAGTAATACACTCCTAACCTACCTCCTCTCTTCCTGCCTTTGGGCATGCCTTCCCCCTCTTCTTCTTCTTCGGGCAACAGTAGCCCAATTTCCGCCAGCACCCTGTTGGCTAACAGTACTGGTGGCGGTCGTTGTTAACCCGGGCCTCGACTGATCCGTTATGTAATTATGAAAACTTCTCCGCATCAGTAATTTTTGGCAGAGGTTTTACGCCGGATGCCCTTCCTGACGCAACCCTCCCCATTTATCTGGGCTTGGGACCGGCACAAAGAAATGCACTGGCTTATGGATCCCCAGTGGCTGGGTTATGGGTGACAATTACATGGTTGAAGTGGATTCGGTTGAACCCACTTCAGTCGAAGTCTGGGGGCCGAACGGCGACAATGTTAAACCCGTCATTGTTGAAGTATGAATCTGGCCCCCATTAAAGCCTGTTCCGAGGTTTACAGCGAGTCATATTTGGACATTATATATATATATATATATATATATATATATATATATATATATATATATATATATATATATATATCTGTAGAGTTTAATTTATTCCCAGCCAAACAAAATTAAAAGAATTCACTAAAAACTTAAAAAAATGTAACTCATCATGATTTGAAGTATAGAACTTCTTTTATATGTTGGAGAGGATACGGAGAAAGGATGGTGGTAGAATGGAGGACTAGAGTATTCCTAAAACTATGGCTTATGTCACATACAAGTTGTTAACTCCATTTAAGAGTGCAGGCTAACATGTTTCCTGTCCAGCTAAAATGCATGCTCATTACATCATTGTGCGATAGCAGTTATGAAATGAATATCTGTCATCTCTGATTATGATTAATGTTTTATTTAGTTCATTTTAATGTGACATAAATTATAACAACTGTTTTTGGCATGTATAGCTGAACTAAAATTTGTCCAGGGTGACTTGTTTCTCCCTGTTTTTCAGCATGGTCATGAAGTGGTGCATGGTTGTGTTGTTAAACAAGTCCATCATCCTGTTGATTTCACCTGTGTTTGGTGCCACTCCTCGACTGTAGCCTGCACCTTCTCCCATTTAGATAAAAGTTCTTTAATGCAAGTTGTTGGCATGTGTCTTTCTTCCCTGGCATCCTCAAAAAAATGTTCCTTTCTTTTTCTTTGAATTACTCATTGCAAAGTGCTGTAAGTTCCTCCATTGTGAGCTCATCATCATGGTCTTGCAGCAGTTCCTCCACATCCACCTCATCCACCTCCCCGTGTCCAGGTGTTCTGCTGTGGAAATGATATCTTGCAGCACTTCAGCTACTTCAGCCACAATTTCACCCTGGGAAAAGGAAGGAACCAATTTCCTCCAGGCTGCATGAAAAGCTTTCTGTGACACTCCATCTCAGGCACTTTTGATGAATGATATAGCATGAAGAATGCTGAACTCAGTCTTCCAGAATTCTGAATAACTGGTCACATCAAACAGCCTTGAGAAGAGTGCTTTTGTGTAGAGCTCCTTGAAGCAGTCATTGACGTGTTGATCCATAGGTTGAATGAGAGAAGATGTGTTGGGAGGCAGGAACTGAACCTTAATTAAATCATAGTCTATCTGAAGAATTTCCTCTAACTCTCATGGGTGTGCAGAGGTGATGTCCAGAAACAGAAGAGCTTTCATTGGCAAATTGCTCTCTGTCAGGTGCTTCTTGACACTTGGAGCAAACACCTCGGAAATCCATTCTTTGAAAACTGACTGGTCTACCCAAGTTTTGGTGTTTGATTTCCACATTATAGCTAGTTTTGATTTTACCTTTTTTCCAAAGCAGCTTGTGCATTCTGAGTGATACACCACAGAGGTTTTAGCTTTAAGTCTCCACTGGTATTTGCTGCAGGAGGAGTGTGAGCCTATCTTTCATGGGCTTGTGGCCTGGAATCCTAGCTTCTTCTGTGGTTATGTAAGTCTTACTCTGCAATCTCTTCCAGAAAAGCCCCATTTCATCACAATTAAAAATATGTTCTGGCAGATAGCCTTATCTGTCTATCAATTCTTCAAATTCCTTGACAAATTTATGTGCACCTTCTTTGTCCACACTAGCTGCCTCTCCTTGTCTCAGAGCATGGTGGATGCCACTTCTTTTTTTAAAAATGTGGAACCATTCCCTACTTAGTTTAAATTCCTCTGTTTGTTGTGAGCAGGTCTTCAAAGATGAGCTTAGCTTTCACACAGATCATGGTCTGAGTTATTGGATCTCCATTCATCTGCCTCTTCTGGACCCACACAAGAAGCATCTTCACCATATCTTCATGAATTTTTTTTTCTGTGTTTGTCCAAAACCTTTGTTACTCCTTTTGACACCTTAGCAACCATGATGCTGTTTCTAGTTTTCCAACATGTTGAGATGGTAGACCTAAACACGCCATACTGTTCTGCTATTCATCCTATTATACCTTCTCTCTCAATTTTACCTATGATTTCCTTATTCTTTTCAATGCTCAGCCAATTATTTTTCCAGCCAATATCATTCTTCTTTGTCCCCATTTCTTCACTTCTTTACAACACTTCAAAGAAGCAACTGCACTTCATAAACAGCATAACAACAACAGGAAACAATGAATGACTTTTTGGCCTCCTTTCTGGATTGAATTGCAAGATGGCGGTTGAATTGGGGGATGCCCGGATGGCCGAAAGAGTGGTTGAGCTGTGAAACAATCAAGTTGTGAGGTGGTCACATTGCGAGGTACCACCTGTATATATATATATATATATATATATATATATATATATATATATATATATATATATGTATACTTTAGAAGACTGAAAAACAAAAGGCTGAATCCGAATATACTGAAAACTCAAAATGCTGATAGATGGAATTTGCCCCTTCTTCACTGTCATGTGATCTTGGAGTTAACATATATAATAAGCAGGGGGTGTGGGGGGCACAGCTCCCCACATGAGGGGTGCAGGGGGGCTTGACCCCTGCATTAAAAATATTTTCAATATTTTCAGTTTTCAGTATTTTGGGATTCAGTCTTTTGGTTTGTCAGTCTTCTGAAGTAGACACATGTATATATATTTACTTTAAATCTTGCCCTGAAGTGCACTGCTGACAAGCTGATTTGTGTAACTGATGTCAAAGTATTACAGCAAGTGTAATTATATCTTGAGGTCTTGAACTTAGAAGAAGAATTAGCAATAGTATATGGTACTCCATGCCAGACTTCATTCAAGTAAGGCATCTAGTAATACAAATAGGGCCGGATTCACAATGGCTTGCATGGAGTCTAAGAGTAGAGTAAGACTCCATGCAGCCATCATGTCTGACGAGCGATCCAGGAACAGCCTGCAGGGACGTGCAAGAGAGCTCCTAAAATGGCTCTTACACAGACAGTGCCGAGTCATGCAAATTACCTCAATTGCAGCTGAAAGGCATGCAAATGAGGTAGATTTGCAATTCAGGAAACCCAAACCTTTCCAAGTAAGAGCAGTGTTATTTGCAGAAATGTACTCAGTTGACAACTGAATACCATTCTGCAAATAGCAAAACGGAGCCATGACAGCTACAAATAAAGGTTGCATCCAGTAGAGGAAGCATGCCAATGGCCAAATATAAGGCCATTGGCAATGTTTCCCGATGCATTATGAAAATAAAAATATTTTTTTTTTCTCTGATTTCCGATGTTTAAGCGTAGTGCAGTGCCGCGCAAATGGGCTGCACGCTAAAAACCAGAAAAATAAAATTCAAAACCCACAAATGTGGATTTTATTTTAATTGTTAACTTACAATGCAAGGGAATGGCAGGCTGAAGACAACATGGCCACCGAGTAGAGGTTGCTAAGGGGGGAAGCACAGTCTAAGAACTGTAACCAAGCATTAGTAGGCAATCCTATGCAAAGGAGGGTTAGGATAGTGAATCGCAGGTTTACATAGCAAATGAGCACAGTCAGTGGAGTGTAGGAGTAGGATAAAGGGAGTAACAGAGTAGAAGATAGGTGACATCACGAGTGGGGTATGTATGAAAGAAGGGAAGCTCATTGGAGCAGAGTGGCATGTTTCAGCTGTCATTTACACATCATTGAAAGAGGTGTGTCAACAGGTAGGCTAGGTAAAGGCAAGAAATGGAAGGGGTATGCCATGAATAACACCAAAGTATCTTGCTGAGCATGTATGTGCACGTGTGCACACCTGTAAACCCGAGTAAGACAGTGTGCACATGTGTAAGCATGAGTGCATGCGTTTAAGCAGGAGTAAGCATGTATAAGGCAGTTTAAAGTGTTGTAAGCGTGTTTGCGATGGTGTGCGCGTGTTTTAACCTGAATAAGCAAGTTGTAGTCCGTGTAAGCATGTGTGCGCACATCTGAGCTGCTGTGAGCGTGTTTTCGCTTGTGTGCGTGGCGCTGACCCTGCCCGAGGAAACAGAAAGGAAATCGGAAGTGCAACAAATAGTAGGAAGCTACCAGGGAGTACTAGCAGAGCTAGCAGGTGAAAATCAGAATCAGGCAATTACACAGGCAGTACACTAGCCCAGCCCAGCCTAGCACTTAAAACTCTGCAAACAACAGTCCATTATGTTTCTCACAAGAGACACTGCAGTAAGCTAATAGAAGTGAAAACTGAAAAAGCTTTACTGAGACAAAGAAATGTTAGGGGCTGTCATTGCTGTTATAAGGTGACATATGCAACATGCTGAGGTTGGTGACAATGGAAATGCTGCTGGACAACCCACAGTGAGGAGACAGAGAAGAGTGTACAGGCCCAGGGTAACCTACCAGGGGCTACATGAGCTGGAGATAGTGGAGCGCTATAGAGTGGACAGAGACCTCCTGCAGCAAATTGTTGAGCTGTGCAGGCCACGCCTCACACACAAAACCAACAGAGGGGAACCCATCCCAGTGTAAACCAAGGTATGTGTTGGCCTAAGAATATTAGCAGCAGGTACCTTCCAGAGACCAACTGGTGATATGATGGGAATATCACAGGCATCAGCATCCAGGGTACTGCACCAGTTCCTGGATGCCATGTCAGCACATCTCGGTGATCATGTATATTTCCCCAATTCCCGTGAGGTATTGGCCAGCAATATGCATCTCTTCCAGCAAATAGTGGAATACCCTGAGGTAGTGGGTGCAATAGACTGCACGCACATACGCATCAAAGCACCAACTGGCGAGCGGGGTAGGGTCTACTTCTACTGCAAGGGCTTCGCCTCCATCAACTGCCAGGTTGTGTGTGATGCCCAGGGCATAATACTGAATGTGTGTGCTGGCTGCCCTGGAAGCTACCATGATTCCCATATCTGGCATCTGATGCAGCTGTACCAGACATTTGCCAATGGGGACATCCCACATGGTCACCTAGTGGGGGATGCTGGCTATGCACTGGAGCCGTGGCTGATGACACCCATCAGAAACGCACACACACACCTGAACAGGAATGCCATAATGAGGCACACGCACAAACACTAAATGTAACTGAGCATGAGTTTGGGCTGCTCAAGTCATGGTTCCGGTGCCTGGACAGATCTGGTGGAGCCTTGCAGTACTCGCCAACTACATGTACCCAGATTGTCATGATATCTGCTATGCTACATAATATGATCCTGTGAAAACAGCTGCAGCAGGACCAGCATAGGCCTGGGCCAAACAGCCCCCCACCATTACCAAGGTCATCACAGGCAGAGCGTGACTTGGAGGAGGAACAACCTGAGCCTGCCCCAGTAGGCAGAAGGAGGCATGCCCAGTATGCTTTGGCCTTGGTAAAGAGGCAATGCATAGCACATACACTGGCTCAGTAGGAACTCCAGAAATGATACCTCTCTCTGACTCGCACATATAGTAAAAGGGATGCCTAAGTTGACACCACCTGCTTTCAAACATGTACAGGGAGTGTAGTATGTGCATTCGACATAGGCAGCCCTGCAGCACCACCTGAGGCATGATTGCCATGTGTTAAGCAATTTAAGGCAGTGCTAAACAGCATTTACCACCATGTAGTATATGCAAACAGAATCGCACACACCAACTAGTACAACTGTGGTCAATGTCGAGTAATACTGGGCAATGTCCAGCAAAGTTGGTGAATATACAGCAATGTCAGACAAGCCTGGTCTAAGTAGGGCATAGCTGAACAAAAGCCAAACATGATCATATTTGCTTAACTGGCCTTTAAGCAGTCTGGTCTGCTCAGTATGAAAATATAAAGCAGTGATGGGCCTCGAACCCAGGATACTGTGCACTATAGTTAAAGTATTGAACCACTAAACCATGACAGTATTCCACTGGTCAGCCACTATGAAGGAATGTTGATAAGTCTATGCAAAGTATCTCATGGAAACCCTGCAGGCAGAGCATAATCCCTGTTGAGTTATGACACAAAGGTGAGTCCTGCAGTAAGAACAGAACTTGACTTCCAACACACACAGTATAAATGTTAATATTGGTCATGTTCACACACATCCACAAATGTAGTGGATTTCAGATCACAACATACTGAAAGGTCACACTGGGCATGATCACACATGAATAAATGAGACATATGTCAGGCAACAAAACATGGAAAGCCTGAACTGGGCATGCTCACACACTTAGGCCATGTCTGAGTACAGCAGTGGGCCACACATATCTGGCAATTGCATGTGTTAACCCAGGAACCTCTCACTATCCAGCAATCCACCCTGTGCACACAGTTACATGACAACAGACACATATATAATATAGTGGAACCCTGTCATGATCAAACATGTTCTGCAGATACCTAAGTTGTTCATAGAAACTGGGAAAGCAAAGACGATAAAGACCTGCAAACAGTATCAGCAATAAATATTGTGCATCCCGAACATAAGCATAGGTTCAGAGGTCAATACTAGGCTATCTGCCCTAGGGCATGTACAAGCCTAGCCAGAGTGTGTTTGGCTTTTGCAACCCTGTCAGATTACTACACTGTGCCAGTGAATAGTAAGTCACACAAGATAGCCCATGTATATTTAGGCTAGTGTGCCTCTGTCTAGCAGGGACACAGAAGATATCCCAGGGGTAAACATACGATCACCCATACAGCCATCAAGATGTCCCCTGTAGGTGGTCAGTGGGTGGCTCTGCCTATGTGAAACTGTGATCACAATCCGGAGTGAGTGGAGGCCCTGGGATAAGAATCTGTCCCTCCAGCATGTCCTATTAACATCTGTGCTGAGGTATATGTCCCTGGAGTGTGCAGCTATAAGGGAGTAGGATATCCTGAGGTGGAGCATGTCCAGTAATTCTGGGTTGGGTATTACTGTAAACAACAGGCACACATCATATCTGAGTAGGTGGTAAGCGACTGAGTAGAGCTGGAGTTACTGCATCCGAACTGTGCAGGTCATCCGTGTGAGTCCCTACATCTGCTTGGTGAGGAACTTCTGTGGCCAGTACAGTTGCTGCAGGTGTTGGGTAAGGTACACCCCAAAGGTGGCATTGTAACCAAGCATGGTTGTGATGAGTATAGGGGCACAATGACCTCACTCGATCTAGATGTGAAACCATATGGGATAAGGTGGCTTATATAGAAGGTCTGTCCAACCACTTTGGCAACGTGACTGTCAAAGGCGACAGTACAAGCAAGTCATGTCCCCAATCACCTAACAACTCCTACTGTATGTAATGGAGTACTACCTATGTGGTAATGTGTGGGCATGTTGCTATTCCCAAAGGGGATGACTATGCAACTAATGGCATTTAGCTGTAGGTCATGGCTCAGGCACCAGTCATCCATCTCTGTGAGACCCTGTTGGAGTATGCATGTGGCAGCTGGAGAGTTGATTATGGCACACAGTTTGCAGTCATGTGCGAACAAGGTCAGCCATATTACCCTTGTGGTAGCCTGTACATCAGACAAATATATACTGAACAAGAGAGGTCCCAGGACCGAGCCGTGTGGGATGCCATGTGTAACTGGTGCATAGTCAGACATGGCACCTGCAATTCTGACCATGTGTGTACTATCCCTGATCCAGGTAGCAATCCATCATGTGAGATATGTGTCCATATCAATGCTGGTGAGCCTATGCATAATGGCCCAGTGGATTATTGTGTGGAAGGGTTTTGCAAGGTTCAGGTAGGCTGCGTGTACAACTGTCCCTATGTCGATGGACCTTTTAACTGTCTAAAGAATACAAACATGTTCAAGAGGCAAGATCAGCCCACAACAATGCTGAAATGTGTAGGACACAGTGTCTGTAGGTTCCCGATGTCTATGTGTAAGAGTCCCATGACAATACGCTCCATAGCTTTGCAGAACAGGCTAGGTAGGCTTATAGGGCAATATTGTCTGTGGTCTGTTGTGGCACCAACTCTGTGGAGTGGGACCACTGTCGCTGTACCCCATTCTGTGGGTACATATCCTGTAGTAACTCCGATATTGCACAGTGATGTAATTTGAGGGTTACGTCTGTCATGAAGCTTGTGTAATATGCAGGCCGGGACACCATCTGGTCCCATTGATGCTGTAATGTATGCTTTGGGGAGGGCAGCACTCACCTGTTACTGTGTGATGTCAGGGAGGTTACACTCTGTTGGGATGGATAGTTGCTCCCTAGGGGGGATGGGGGAGACATCTGCACTGAACCTGTTTGCCAGGATGTTGGCTATGCCAGTGGGTTCAGGGTAAGTTTAGTCAGTATGCAGTAACTCACAGCATATCAGTGAGTGTCCACCCAGGTTCCTGACATAACTGAAGAAGGCCTTGTGATAGTCCTACGTGTCTGGTGCAATTGTCCGTGAGAAGCAGCCCTTTGATAAGTACATGAGTGATCGTAGCTGTCTGCTAGTACAGATCACAGATGCTTTCCCCATCTGTGATTGTACTCTATCATGTAGTAGTTTTCTCCTGATGTTGTATAGCTTATTAATGGCTGGAGTCTACCAGACAGGTCCCCTGCCATTGGAGGAGTGAGTCCTGTTGTTATTTGGGATAGCACATTCCATGCAGTCCACTATGTGTCCATAGAATGTGTATGTAAAGGATTCAGCAGTCGGAGCCGTATTTGCCACTGTCTCAGATCTCTGAAGGATACCACCTTGGTTTGGTGAAGTGAGACGTTGACTCATAAGAAGTTCACCAAGATTACCCAGGATGGGTGTGTGGAGTGTATATGTATGTCCAGTGAGATATATGTATGTTCTGACCTTACCAATGAGGGGTATATCGCTGGTGTGGAACATAGAGTCCCCATGTTGTTGATGAGCAGGTCCAATATGTATTACCCCTTGTGGCTGTGGTGACTGGTTGTGCCATAGCATATGAATTTACAAATTGTAGCGACTGTAGGGTGAGGGTGTTGGGGCTTGAGTAGTATCCCCAGTCAATATTTGTGTATCTGAAGTCACCCAATATAATGGTGTTTGTGGAGACCTTCATATTCTCCACTGTTCCCAGGAAAGCCGAGTGCGGTTCCTGAGTATGGGAGGGTGGTCTGTAGCAGGCAACAAACTGAAAGGCAGGTTTGCACAATGGTAGTTGTATATGTATGGTCTGTCATGCTTAGTGCAGTGCTACTAACCCAAAGGTGTGTGTATCTGTGATGTATATGGATACTCCCCCTAGTTGTGTTGTCCGTTCCAAGTCCTGTGGTCAGAAAGCATGGTATGAAACATAACCTGGTAGTGCTGGTGTGCATATGTGAGCCTGAACTAGGCATCTGTTAGTGCACAGATATAACTATCCTCCATACTGAGGAGAGTCCTGAGTGGCCGCAATATGAGGGTAACACATCTGGTGTTGAGCAGCATTACCCTTAGTGTCATTTAACCTGTAATGTCTATGGAGGTGGGTTTGTCTTTTGAGCCCTGCTAAACAAATGCACTATGGTGATATCAAGAGCCTTAGCCAGCATTCGAAGGTCCAAGGGTGACAGGTGCAAGCTGTCCATAGTGAAGCTACGTGGCATGTCGAGCATGTCACCACAGGCTGACAGACACTGTATCCCCTATGAATGACACCAATTAGTTAGCCAACTGTTAAACGTGATATGTTTGTCTGTATACTGTGACATCATACTTGGTGGGTGTAAGATGCTAGACAACGTCAGGGTCATACTGGCCTGGGCTACATGATCACAGTGTTCCTCCATGTACCATGTCATGTGGTCCAGGGAGTAACATCTGAGATTTTATGCACCAGCATGGACAATGATGGTGCCAGTCCTGTACTTGCTTTGGAGTGACCTGACTGCATGTGTTATGTGGCAGATCCTGGCACCTGACAGACAGCACAAAGGGACTATTCCCTTGTATGGGCTGGTGAGTGGTACGTCAGTGTGTCTGACAATAAGTGTCGCCTATCACAAGTGTATTAGGTGTGTTGTGTAGCCCGAAGGGCAGTGACTGTGTGGCACACTGACATTGTGAACTATGTGAGATGTGGGTATTGTAGTGGGGTAGCAGTTGTGTGTGTGCCTGCTGTGGAGGTCTCTGCTGCTTAGGTGGAGATCATTTACAGGATCCGAGTATGTGTATGTGTGATAATGTGGTTTGAGTGCTGTCGCCAGAGGATATGTGAGACTGATATGTGGTGTGTGTGGTTACCTTCACCACCTAATAGACTGTGCCAGTCATGGGTCGAGAGAGTTCAGCACCCTGTATGTCTCTATAGGTGCATCTCACACATATATCTGAGTTTGTCGGGAGGAGGAGAGTGTTGTCTGTGTACATGAGGCAGATGTGAGATTGTGTCTACATCACAATATTCACCAGTTGGACTGGAGAGTACACACGAAGCCGACCCCTAGATATGCCGGGATATCATGATGACATACTCTGTAGCCACATCACAAAGGATCAGTACAGTGTTAAGTGTGTAAAAGAGTATAACAGGGATTAGTGCTCAGGTTCGTTGGTGTTCTGTAAAGAGTAGCTGAGAAGGAGTCCAGACTGAATCATGACACCTCCGACAGCTATGTCATATATAGCAATGTACACACATATATGTCATGAGTCAGGGCCAACTGTACCTGACTGACAATGCCAACATCCTGACAGACAGGCCCATATATACATACCCACCTCCCACTGACGATAGTCCATATCATCATACCAGGAGATATCACATGTAGAATGGATGAACAGCTACCCCCAATGCCAAATGCATGGCATCTAGTGGACTACATTGATTCCCAATATGTGTCATGCATAAACTACAGAAGAAACAGATCCTGCACCTGAACAGTCAGCTGAGCCTCCCCCCTACACAGGATGTGGAACCGTTGAATGTGTTAAAGCAACATATGGCACTCCCCACAAGTGTTTGTGCACAACACACCATGGGAAGTATAGTCCAGTATGCCTATGAAGTCTGATCTGCAAGGCCATGGAGTCCATCATGGTTGAAGTCATAAACCGAGCTATTGGAAGCTGACATACACACAACCTTACTAACTGTGTTATGTTCATGTGCGGATCATGGTTCCCAAACATGCTAGACTGTTTGCAAGGCAGCCACCTAGGACATACATCACTGAACACAGCTACACATGTCTCACATACACTTTGAATAGCCCTTTATCAACATCCCAGACACATGTAGTACCCACAAAACCAACAAGCTGTGCATAAATATGTGCTGACATATGAAGGAATGGCAATGTGTCCACAGATAGATCACACAAAGTAAGGATTATGAGTTCCTGTTCAAGCTGTTGACACCTGACGACCCACATGGACCATTCCTGGAATGGCATAAAAAAAAGTGTACACACATTACCGTGTCCAGTCTGATGATGTTGCCATCCTAGAAATACAGCAGGAGAAGGGAAACCACCCAGTAATGCAAATATCGCGCTGTGCTAATGTGTCTCTTTCTAGTGTCATAACGTAGTTCGGTAGGGGTTTGAATCCTGCAAACGCTGTGTGTATGTATGCAATTGTCTTTGAAAGGAGTGCCCTTTTTGGAGACTGGGAAAACACACTAAAAGATGTACGTTCGTCTTTGGAAAGACTGATGATGTCACCACCCTATGAATACAGCAGGAGAAGGGAAACCACCCAATAAAACAGATAGCGTGCCGTGCTAATCTGTCTTTCTCTCTAGTATCATAACATAGTTAGATAGGGGCTTGAATCCAGCAAACGCTGACTGTGTGTGTGTGTGGGGGTTGTGTGTATGTGTGCAATTATCTTTGAAAGGAGTGCCCTTTTTAGAGACTGGGAAAACACACTAAAAGATGTACATTCCTCTTTGGAAAGACTGATGATGTCACCACCCTATGAATACAGCAGGAGAAGGGAAACCGCCCAGTAAAGCAAATAACGCACCGCGCTAATGTGTTTCTCACAAGTATCATAACATAGTTAAGTAGGGGTTTGAATCCTGCAAATGCTGTGTGTGTGTGTGCAATTGTCTTTGAAAGGAGTGCCCTTTTTGGGGACTGGGAAAACACATTAGAAGATGTACATTCCTCTTTGGAAAGATTGATGATGTCACCACCCTAGAAATACAGACTGAGAAGGAAAACCACCCATTGAAGCAAAAAGAGCGCTGTACTAATGTATCTCTCTCTAGT
This sequence comes from Protopterus annectens, assembly GCF_019279795.1. Lineage (NCBI taxonomy): Eukaryota > Metazoa > Chordata > Ceratodontiformes > Protopteridae > Protopterus > Protopterus annectens. The sequence goes on along the minus strand of NC_056731.1, from coordinate 1,030,176,491 downwards.
ATCATAACATAGTTAGTAGGGGTTTGAATCCTGCAAATGCTGACTGTGTGTGTGGGGGGTGTGTGTATGTGTGCAATTGTCTTTGAAAGGAGTGCCCTTTTTGGGGACTGGGAAAACACACTAAAAGATGTACATTCCTCTTTGGAAAGATTGATGATGTCACCACCCTAGAAATACAGATGGAGAAGGGAAACCACCTAGTAAAGCAAATAGCGCACCATGCTAATGCGTCTCTCTCTAGTATCATAACATAGTTCGGTCAAGGTTGGAATTCTGCAAAAGCTGACTGTGTGTGTATGTGTGCAATTGTCTTTGAAAGGAGCACCCTTTTTTGAGACTGGGAAAACACACTAAAAGATGTACATTCCTCTTTGGAAAGACTGATGATGTCACCACCCTATAAATACAGCAGGAGAAGAGAAACCACACAGTAAAGCAAATAGTGAGCCATGCTAATGCGTCTCTCACTAGGAGTATAACATAGTTAGGAAGGGGTTTGAATCCTGCAAATGCTGACTGTGTGTGTGGCACTGTTGGTCAATGCAGTGTGAGTTTTGCTTTTACTATGGTATGACATATTATGATTACAACAGTAAGTGCATTGCACACATCAGGTATCTGCATGGCAAATATATATGTGTACATATCCCCTCAATCAGTACATAGGTGTGAAGCCTGCATACTGCATGAATACATTTGTTGCCATTGACAGGTTGTGCCGCTGCTTCTCAGATCGTAGGTCACATATGTATGTATGTGACAGGGCCGTCCACTCTCATGATCCATGGCCAAGGTCATCTGTGCCACACACACCCATGACAGTTACTTAAGAATAGTGTGAGTGAGGGTATATGCCTGGGGTATATGTCAGACATGTTCATACACAACAACGACTGCCAATAATGGACAGTCTTTATAGGTGTACAACTGCCTTGTGGATATGCATCCAGGCCTCTAATGTTTCATGTGATACACCTTGGGACTCCACAATAGCTATGGATATGTGGATACCAAGGGACACATGGCATAACATGAGGCTGTATGTACATATTGGTACCCAACATACATGTTGAGGGCTACCACCTATGTGTTACTGACGGGATAGTAAGTATAGTACATGGGGATGACTATGCCATAGTTGGCTTACTGCTATACAGCATGTATCAGATGACAGGAATCTGTCTATATGATATCCTTGTGTAGGATATGTGTCCCATCCAGGGAATGGATTGGAGGCCAATGCATGCATTTCCAGAGTTGGATGGACACATCCCTAGTGTGTTTGCATGTACCTAAGGGGGCTATATGCCAAACAGGTGTGGTCACAGGAATGGGTGGTGGTCATTACCACTGGTTAGTGTTATAGTGTAGCACCGGAAGGATCCAACTGTTACTGAGTTCCCTACGACTGTGTGTCATTTGTCAGGACATCATCCAATGCTTGCTTATAGTCATGCTGTTGAGGTTGTGTATACTACCAGACTGCAAATCATTGACAGATAGTAACAGTATCACCCACAGCATAGTGTCAACCCATGTCATACACACATGTCCACCCATGTTAGTACATAACTGTAGTAGAATGCATACTGGCCATTGAAAGATACCATGAGATGCTAACAATGTGTACAACAGGGTATGCCACACGTCCCATGTGTCCACTATGCACGTACATGCAGACAGTGTGCACCCACCATGTTCACAGATGTACACTTGCTAATCTATACTGCACACATCACACACATACTGTCCACTCACTAACACATGCTGGCAACACATTACACTTCAGCCAAGTAGCACATGGGTGGACAATACACACTCAGACCTAACAGTGGTGTAAACAATGCTACATTGACAATCAGAGCTTTGATGCATAATGTCTGCTGAGATATACCTACAAGGATGTCATTACACTTTCCTGTTGACAACTTGCTAATATTGCTACACTGCTATAGTGTCACCCTGTGCATCAGCACCATGTTAGCCTGTTCCTCCATCAATGTTACAGATGCATGAGGCGACACAGGTATCATCATATGTACAGGGCATTTTGTTGTTTGCCAGAGCCTAACATTGTCCCATCCAATCAACATGTCTGAGTGTGTGTGTGTGTGTGTGTGTGTGTGTGTGTGTGTGTGTGTGTGTGTGTGTGTGTGTGAGGGACAACAGTACAGCATGGGCCAATGTTGATGTAATCTGTGTGTGTATGTGTGAGCCCTAGTTGCTTGGTTAATGTGTGTGTGTCTGCATGCACACAGCTCCATGTGGCTGCGATATACAGTAGTTTGTGGGACAGCCATAGACTGTACCTGCTAGGTTGTACAGATCACTGTCTCTGGCAATGGACACAGTAACTGTGCCTGGCAGGGGTGCTACGGACAGTATCGGGTACCAACCCTGACTGGGTACTGTCCTCAGAGGCAGAGGTAGGACGACTGGACCCATGTCCCTGCTGGGACTGGCCAGAGCCAAGTGCACGTGGTCTACTGGGACAGTCAATGGACAGGCCAGCCCCAGCATTGCTGGGGCTGGTACTGCCACTATGGGAGTGGCTGTGAACTGGGGGCCGTCTGCGACCACTGCCAGCTGTTGCTGTTGCTGGCATGCATCCGCATCGACGTCGCAACCGTCCCGCATGGTCCTGGCTCATGGAAGACATATTGTGGAGGGCATCTAATGTCTCCCGCCAATGTCTATCAATGACCTCGGTGTAAGTCCGGATGGCACCGGCAAGGTCACGGATGCTGTCATTGATAGCGGTGTAATGTCCCCTCTGCACCCTAAGTCCCTGCCTGGTGTACCGTTCCATATGTTCTGAGCCTGCATTGCAGCCCAGAACATACTGGACATCGTAAGACCAGTGAGGGCACACCTGCCAGGGGCAATATGACCAGCGGTGCTCCCCTGAAAACCCCTGGACCTCCGCCTATGTGGTACCATTCCAGGAATATGGCAATGGCTGCTGGGAGGGGATGCAAGTGCCATGGGTACTACACTCTCCTGGTCAAGCCAACTGTATGCTGTCCCTCGCCTATGGCCATTGGTGGTGAGGGATGTATTGACAGTATGAGTGTGCGCATAGATGGGGTTGAACGCTGTGTACTGTTGATTGGCGGACCAACGACAGACCCTGTCAAACCTTCCTGTGCCACAATACATGTCTCATCATCAGCACTATCCATGGCAGTGGCTTCAGGTTCCCTGCTACATTCGGCCACCCCTAACTCAGCACCTGTGAGAGGAAGACAGGAAACACACTTTACGGTCTGCACATGAACACATGCACACATGCACACATGGACACATGGACACATGGACACATGCACACATGCACACATGCACACATGAACAAATGCACACAGGAACACGTACACATATGCACACATGCACACATACACACATGCACACATGAACACATGAACACATGCACACATGGACACATGCACACATGCACACATGAACACATGCACACATGCACACATGAACACATGAACAAATTCACACAGGAACACATGCACACATGCACACATGCACACATGCACAAAGGAACACACACACACTCCTCACTACAGCAGATAAACACACAACAGCAATCCAAAACATACTCAATAGTGGTTGAAGGTGGGTGACAGTATCACAAGGAAAACAGTCATGTCACATGTGTCAGCATACAGAATATGTGTTGATCAAGTCCATGCAGTGTGAGTGTAGACAGCCACAGTTAATGACAGTGTACATGGCTGTGGTGCATGTGTGTACATGTTCAGTGATTGTCTACACCCTGGAATGCAATGTGTACAAGGACATGACATTTCTGTGCAAGTATTATAAGCTCTGCAATGTCCTGTGCACCATCACTCACAGGTATACATACCATGGCTGCATGTGTTATCTGTGGGTCACATGGATTTCCATGTCTGAATGCAGTGTCTGTGTCTGTAGCAGATAATTGTGGACACAGGTGTAGCATATGCATGCTGTGTACACACACGGGATGAGTGGTGCATGTATACGTGATGGAATACCAATCCTGGACATGGCCATTGTACAGTGGTTATGGTGAGTATGGGTCATATTCCAGATATGTCAGTGCCAGTCATGACATTGCATGGTACATGACTGCAACATTCAACATCACACATACCCAATGTGTGTCATGTGACCTATATACCCAATATCATTCAAGGACAAATATGTGTCACTTTGTACATAATGTGACTGCTATGCATATTGTGTATAGTTGCATATGTTTGCACACACACAACATGCTATGCATAATGTGTATAGGTGCATATGTGTGCACACACACAACATGGAGGTGTAAAGCAATGACAGCTATGTGTAGTACTGTGGTCACTGTAACTGTATGGGGTGTAGTACCATTAGCCATCATCATCATGCATCATGTGGTCACTCAAGGCCACTAAAGTGTGCTAGACCACCGCCTAGCATGCTGTACCTGAACCGCAGTGCCATGGCTAAGTTCACACTTACACAGCCACGTTGCACAAGGGTGTGTGAGGTGCCCAATAGGGAGCATTGCCTAACATGACTGTGTTCTGTGTTGAAGAGTGTTGCAGAGCCCCATGCTAGGCCCCTACCCCTCAGGTATATTATGTGTGGTGTGTGGATGACATGTGGGATACTGAAGTGTGACCTGGCAGCGGGTGTCCGGTATGTGTAGCATGTTGTGGTGTACTGCGTATGACAAACGTGTTATGTTGTGTACATGTGTGTCAACTATGCCTATCCAATGTGCAGTACAGTGCTGCCACATTTGTGTCTGGTGCTCTGTGCATTGCATGTGATTGAGGCAGCTACTGACTTTGCTGAGATGTTTAACTTCTCACAGCAAACATGCACAGCATGCCTTATGCGTAGGTGTGTTATGTGTACATGGCCTACACCTCACCTATGACATGCACATTTCAATACCAATTTTAAAGTGTTAACACACTCACCAGCATGTATTGTCTGTCCTGCTGTTACACCAGAGGGACCTACAAGAATATGACACAGTTTGTCAATGGCCACAACTGTGGCATTGCTACTGTGAGTGTGCTAAACTACAGTAGAACAACAGGCATAGGTGTATGGATACTATTCAAAATATCAGTATTGCACACAATAGGCAGCACAACTGCTAAACACAGTACACATCTCACATATGCATAATCTATCAATACAGGTAACAGTAGTCTACAGCTAGGGCATGTTACCTGCATGCTCCATGTCACCATGCTGGGTGGCTCTGGCCTCCATGATGACACATGTGTGATGTTGTTGCTGCTGTAGGTCAGGAGCCACCACACTTAGGAGCAGTTCCTCCACTCTGGTGAGGGGGGGATGTATGGCCACCTCACCACCTGTGGCGAGCTGTTGTCTATGGATATCAGATGCACGCCGCCGGACATGTCTAATTAAATCACTGCAGTGATGGCATACCTGCTCATATGTCCAGTTATGCATGCCTATGTCATTTACCTGACGAACAAGATCTTGCCACAGTGCAGTACACTCATGCTGGTGCTGGCTGGCCCTGGAAAACAGCAGGATATAGTGCTGAACCAGGCTGTGGTGGATTTCCTGTTCCTCTGCAGCTGTGTAGGAGGGATTCCTTTGATGAGCCATAAGCCTGCAAGACAAGTAAATGATATGTGTGAGCGTGTCATGTGGCACACTTAACATTATACAGTACAGATATCACTTAACTGCCATATATAGCATCTGTTCGTCTGTTAGAAGATACACACATTCAGTACCACATATCAGTGCTCAGCCCACAACTGGCTGACAGCGCCTGCCACACTCCATATAAAAAAAACAGTATACACCAGAACTCGGCACACTGTTTGGGATCCAATGCACAGCCTCGCCACAGGGGTACATATCAAGCTAGTGCATGAAGAAATATGTCATCCATTGCAATGAATTTGAAGTACAGTTACAGTATAACCAGTAACCCACCCTAGTAATTGGTGCCATACCCCTACCTAACAAATGTGCACAGTTGTTACTATAGCTGGCATACTGCTGTAACAGAGTATGCATGTTGCTAGGTACACACGCAAACCCTGCAACACACGTGATTGTGGACAAGGTACAGGCATCATTACACACATCAGACATTCATACAACACACACATGTATGCTGACATAGATGAGCATTTCCTGTGTACCTTACAGTACTGTGTGCCCCTACTTACAGATACCTATGCCTGAGGTATGTAATCTGTGCAGACTACAGGAAACACACAAAAGAGTGTTACCAGGGAATGCTAACATACACCATACTGTGCTGTTTAGGCCTACAGCTTCAGGTAGTACAACAGTTCAAATGTCAGCTGGATTCACCAGCAGTACCACTAACTGAGCACACATGTATTGCTTCAGCCTACGATGGGACACCACAGTCATACACAGGGAACTACGTCACAACATATGCCATCCTACTATGTCTGCATCCCAATAACTGACACATCTTTCTCTGGCCTCACACCTAGGACACAAACGACCATGACAGAAACAACCTCACACTAAGCTATCACACTGTTACAGACCTTGCACACATTCACTGTCACACTCATTCCACCTCACATAGCAGGTATTGCACTGAGTACATGTGTGTGTGCATCGTGTCATAGGTAGGTAATACGCTATTGGCCCTAGGGCCTACAGCAGCCTAGCCATATGCTACCCTGGCCTTTGACACACGTAATTTGATTTCACTTGCTCCTGTTAACCGGATACACAGAGGTTATTCCCAGGGCATGTTACCTATCCCCCAGACAATCAGGGGTATGTATGACATATGCGACTGAGGAACCTTGTTTGTTAATGCTGGGTGATTTAATCCAGAGTATGGCATATTTGACAATAGGAGCCTATCCCTCCAGCATGTGCTGATTAGTGAGGTGGTGGGGATTAGGGACCCAGGCCGTATAGCCTGGTGGGATTGTGAGATGTTGACATGGTGGTTGTCTGACTGCTATGGGTGTGACATACCTCTGTATGTTCGGCAGAGGTAACCTCTGGGTGGCCGGTATGCAACGCACTGTAGCTGTGGTTATGTCAGTCAGTCTGCATAGGGGATGTGTTTGAGGGCAGTATTACTCTTTGTGAGGTATGTCTGTGGCCTTTCCACTTGCTGTAGTTGTCATGTGAGGTACATACCACATGGGGCATTGTGATGAGTCCAGGGGAACACTGACCTATATTTCCGTACATGACACAACATTTGTGATGACACGTACCACGTAGACAGATTACAAGACTAGTGTGGCACTGTGAATATCAAAGGGGAGGCTACTGTCCACCTGTGTCCCATGTTCCCTTCTGACACCTTCGGTGTAAGGCAGGCAACCACCTATCTGGTAGTTAGTGGGTAAAGTGTTTTGGAATGGGGTATGGCACTGCAGTATCAATAATGGTGTTCAGTCCATGCCTTGGTCACCAGGCTCCTGTTGCAATACGTCTGACCCCATGTCTCCCTCTCTCACTATATATATATATATATATATATATATATATATATATATATATATATATATAAAAATATATCTATCTATCTATCTATATATATATATATATATATATATATATATATATATATATATATATATATATATATATATATATATATATATATATATATATATATATATATATATATATATATATATATATATATATATATATATATATATATATATATATATATATATATATATATATATATATATATATATATATATATATATATATATATATATATATATATATATATATACATATCTATATATATTATCCATATATACCCATATATATCTGTATATCTATATATATCTATATCTATATCTATATATATATATATATATATATATATATATATATATATATATATATATATGTGTATATATCTATATATCTATATATATATCTATATATGTATATATGTATATATCTACATATCTGTATATCTATATATATCCATATATGTATACATCTATATACATATATGGATATATATAGATATATAGATATGTAGATATATACATATATACATATATATATATATATATATATATATATATATATATATATACATATAGATATACAGATATATATGGATAATATATATAGATATGTGTGACATGATTGTCTAATAAAGTCAATATAACAGACATAAGAAACATAATTAATACACTTCAGACCATGGATGCAAATGAAACAACATTGATCCTATCACCTTATGTGTGTATGACAACAACATTCGCCAAATGTGCCTATTACACTATGCTTATTACCACACAAAGGCTTGATTGTACCTAATGCCCTGCAGAAATATCTTGACAGATATGAGCATGGCGTGAAGGATTATGAAACAAATGAGGGGCCAAGCATGTGAATGTTGGTGGAAAAACTGGACAATGGAAACAATATGAACCAAGAAAGTTTGTGGGCAGCATGCTTCATAAAATTATTTACAATTGGAGCATCCCGTATGGTGTACATTCAACTCTGCAGCCTGTTCCAGAGATGGTAAAAACTGTCTCCTCATAATGCTATCAGTCTGCCTTTCTATAGAGCAGTGAGGCTAAGCACAGTAGTATGAAGGATATGAGGCTAGTGCAACTGGAGGCAAAACTATCTCAGGATTTTGCTATAAATTGTGTACTGCCTTTTCCATAAGCTACAGGTACAGCTTGGTGCCAGGCATAGGACAAAAGCTGAGGAGAAAGACTGATGAGGCAGAAGGGGTGAGAACGGGAGGGATTCAGAGACAGGGATAGATACATACCAACAGATTTGTTTCTGGGACATTTCTGTACACCTTTGTAGTTTTCTACTGTTTGGGTTGTCGGCATGATTATTTTGACTGGCTCTGGACATAAAAAGCCAAAAGTTAATGGATGAGAAAAGACAAAAATTAAGGACAACTTGTAAATGCTGCCTTTAGAAACTTAGAATTGTGGTAGGAACATATGTTTTCTGTCTTATATGAGGTCTAAAAATCAAATGTATGGCATTACTTAATGACCTCAATCCTCAATGATTTGCCAGAAAGCCACATATGTTGTGATGAGCACATCACAAATTACGATGGAGAAAGGTGGAAGGTGGATATCCTTTGAAAATCTGTACACTTTAGAGGTTAGGGACTGGGTAGGTGAGTGTGCGTTAGTTAGGGACCTTAGGGATAGGGTTGGGTTAAGGTAAGTGGATAGCTAGTAGTGTATCTACGGTTAGAGGTACTGCTCTGTACAATACTATGTTTCCAATATGGATCAAGAAGGAGCAGGAGAGTGAGGTCATAAGGAGGTTAGTTTTGGGTTCCTAACATATGTTGCACACAGTTACACACATGCTATTAATATAAAAAGCATGACATAATTGTATGACATACTTCTGGATTCTTCTGGTAAAATCAGAAATTTTAAGGGACACTAACAGCAGGTTGAAGAAAGGGAGAATACTGGCTGCACCACAGTTATATCAGTTGTAACAACCCTTAGGATGTACATGACATCCAGAAGCCACATAGACCAGTTTACAGGCATTGCTGTATTCTGGGCTGTGGTGTAGTTCCTGTGTTGTCCATTACCTTACTTGGATAGAAGGAAGTTTCTTTGCTCACCAGTGGGAGTGGGAGCCTTGAGCAGCCTACCTGTCCTTGGGGGAAGTGACCTCAGCACAAGAAGCTGTAGTAATTGGTTGTTTGGGACCATTTCTAGCTCTTTTGTAGTTCACTGTTTAAAATCCACTTCTGGGCATTTTTTTCTGGCTATACTGCTCAGACAAGCTCCACGTGGGTTTACAGAGTGGTCCTAGCAGCAGGGAACTCAGAAAAGCAACTACCTTCTGGATTTAAGTATCTTTGCTTTTTTTCACTTGAAATAGCTTCTGTAGCTTACCTTGAACTAGCCTGAACTGTTTTTTAACTGATTGCTGCATTATTTTAAAATCTGCACTTAAAGTTACATTTTAGTTGAATTTGATCGAACGTTTGCTTGTTTGTTTGTTTAATTTAACTGTGGAGGCTGCCCACTAAAGTGTGCTAGCCTGTGTAACTAATTTATCACTGTTTCTGCATTTTCTGTGTGTTTCTACCAAAAAAACAAAAAAAATCCTTGTTTTCCCGCCTTCCTCGACTAGTTTAGACCAGTTTACAGGCATTGCTGTATTCTGGGCTGTGGTGTAGTTCCTGTGTTGTCCATTACCTTACTTGGATAGAAGGAAGTTTCTTTGCTCACCAGTGGGAGTGGGGAGCCTTGAGCAGCCTACCTGTCCTTGGGGGAAGTGACCTCAGCACAAGAAGCTGTAGTAATTGGGTGTTTGGGACCATTTCTAGCTCTTTTGTAGTTCACTGTTTAAAATCCGCGTTTGCACGGCTTTGCGCAATCGTGCATAGCGCAGTGCTGGTTAAACAAGGTTAAACTTTTTCTGGCTCCGCCAAGTCTGCTCTTCAAATTTTCCCTTAAGGAAGCTCTACTCTTAGTATAACCAGACTACTCACTGTATTATAAGCCTAGCACGTGTTCTCAATACTTCCCTACTAAGTAAGCACTCTCGTACTAAGTAAAGCACTACATCTACTTACCACCCCTGTGAATATCCACTTCCCTTAAAGGTATACCACTCCCTTATACTGTTCTAGCATGTCGAGTGGTAGATTACTGGCGTCGTCTCCAGTTCAGCTGGTCAATCTGGGTATCTTGAGACAATGCTACAATTGTCTCATGTACACAGACAACCCTCTCCTCCTCCCAACAAACACAAATACATGTGAGAGATGCAACTATATAGCCAAACTGGAGGCTGAGCTCTCTCAACTCAGGGCTGGCATGACCAGACAGGAGGAGATGGCAACCACACACACAACAATCCCAGTCCCACATAGACCTACCACAACTGCAAACCAAACACATAAAAACACAAAGACATACTCGAGGCTCTAATAAAAAACTTACCAAAACAACAGAGGCTCCCAAAGCAGACATCGAAAAATCCACCACCTCAAAACAAAACACATGCAACACATACTTCAATAAATCAGTGTGTCGACCAATCGCAGCCCTTAAGGCCAAACACCTTGCCCGATACACTAGTAATAGGTGACTCCATAGTCAGACACACTGATGTCCCACTGACCAGGCTGAACAAGGAGAAGGTGACTGTGAGCTGTCTATCAGGAGCTAGGATCCACCACATAACACATGCACTCAGGTCACTCCAAAGCAAGTACAAATATGACTCTGTCATTGTCCATGCTGGTGTGAATGACCTGAGACGTACCTCCCTGGACTACATGAAAAGAGACATAGAGGAGCTCTCTGATTATGTAGCCCAGGCTGGTATGACCCTGACCCTGAGCAGCATCTTGCCCTCACCAAGAATGATACCACAATACAAACACAAGATGATCAGCTTTAACAATTGGCTCAAGTACTGGTGTCATTCTAAGGGGATCCAATGTCTGTCTGCCTGGGATGATATGTTGGACAAGCCACGCTGCTTCGCAAGGGATGGCTTACACCTGTCACCACTGGGCTTCCGGATATTGGCTAAGGCTCTTGCCACCCCATAGTGCCGTTTTTAGGCAAGGCTCAAAAGACAAACCCACCTCCTTAGAAAACAAAAATGGAAAAAAACTAAGGGTAATGCTGCTCAACGCCAGAAGTCTAAATCTCAAGATGCAGGCACTTGATGCACTCCTCAGCATGGAGAACATCGACGTATGTGCAGTAACTGAAACCTGGTTCAAGGCTCCTGAGAGCACCACAGCTCTACCAGGCTATACCTCGTATCATGCTTTTCGGCCCCAAAACCCGGGCCGAACCACAAAGGGAGGGAGAGTGTCCATATTTATAAAGGACACCCACACCTCCAGGTTAGTAGCAACACATGAAGCATCAGAGACCATACAGGTGCAACTAACCATAGGCAAAGCTGCTATACAACTGGTAGCATGTTACAGACCACCCTCCCAATCTCAAGAACCCCACTCAGCCTTCCTGAAGACATTGGAGGATATGAATGTATCACAAAATACCATCATACTGGGAGACTTCAACTACCCAAACATAGATTGGGTACATTATTCTAGCCCTAATACCCTAGCCCAAAGGTTCCTGGAATTCATAAATTCAAATGCACTGGAACAACTAGTAACCTCTCCCACTAGGGGAGATAATATACTAGACCTGATCATCACAAACATGGGGACAAAATGCTCCACACTATACCCCTCACTAGTGAGATCTGACCACAAACTAATCATCCTGGATATACATATCCCACCTCTACCCCCAGCACAAAAGACCACAGTGAAAAACTTCTCAAAAGCAGACTTCACTCTTCTTAAGACTGAGATGGTATCCTTTAAGCCCACTGTGCCAGTGGATACCACATCCCACAATGCCAAATCCTTCACAAATGCTTTCTATGGACATCTCCAAGAATGCATGGATCATGCAATCCCAAACAAATCCAAGTCCCTCTCCACTAAATGTAAGCATCCTGTCTGGTGGACCTCAGCCATAAACAAATTGTATAACAAAAGAAGGAAGCTACTGCACGTCAGAGCGAAATCCCATGAAGGGAAGACATCTCTGATCAACATTAGCAGAAAACTACGTTCTCTCATAAAAACATCCAAGGCAAACTTTGAGAGAAAAATCGCTAAGGACACTAAAGATAACCACAAAGCCTTCTTCAGCTATGTTAGAAACCTGGGTGGAAACCCTCAGATATACTCAGAGTTGGTTCACAACAACAAAAAATACACAGATATTACTAACATTCTGGCTGACAGGTTCAGTGCAAATTTCTCCCCTCCTTCACCCCCAAAAGAAGAAATACTTATCCCAGGTGAATGTAATCTCCCTGTCATCTCAGATGTCCAAGTGAGAACCGCCCTAAACAAAGCAAAAAACACAGCATCAATGGGACCTGACGGTATCCCGGGGTGCGTGTTACGTGAACTCCAAGAGGAGCTAAACCCACACATAAAAATGCTATTTAACCTTAGCCTTACTTCGGGATATGTACCTGAACACTGGCGTACAGCAACAGTGGTCCCACTCCACAAGGGGGGTGCCTCTACAGACCCTGGAAACTACTGCCCCATAAGCTTAACTAGCCTGGTCTGCAAAGCTATGGAAAGAATCATTATGGAACTCATAAACAGAGAAATAGGGGACCTACAGACACTTGACCCCACCCAGTTCGGCTTTGTAAAGGGCAGATCCTGCCTTTTAAACCTGGTTGACTTTTTCGAAACAGTCACTAGAGCCATTGATGAGGGCAAAGCAGTCCATACAGCATACCTGGACTTGGCTAAGGCCTTCGACACAATACCCCACTCAGGCATCATAGATAAGCTAAACAGCTTAAAAGTAAACCCTTATGTCACTAGATGGGTTGCAAACTGGCTAAAGGACAGAACCCATAAAGTTAAAATCACTGGAGCAATGTCAGACTCAAAGCCAGTCACAAGTGGTGTCCCACAGGGATCTGTCCTGGGACCCTTCTTGTTCGGCATTTATTTCTCAGATGTTAAAGCAAACATGGGAGGGCTGTGGCTGACAAAGTTTGCAGATGACTGCAAACTAGGCGCCATAGTCGATACACCAGCAGACACACACATCCTACAAAAAGGCCTCACTGAAATGGACAACTGGTGCTGTAGTCACTAAATGCCAAAAAATGTATAGTTATCCCTTTTGGAAAAAACAAAGTACCCACAAATTATCACATAGACAGCAACCCACTGAGTACGGAAAAAGTAATCAGAGACCTAGGGACCCAAGTAGACAGCGACCTCTCATTTGACACCCACGTTGCCAAAGTGGTTAGAAAAACATTCTACCTTGCACACCTCATCATGAAGGGATTCACATCCAGATCCAAGGATGTCATTGTACCCCTATATTCCTCCCTCATCAGACCCATGATTGAGTACAATGCCCCATTTGGTATGTACCTCACCCGGCATTTGCAACAGCTGGAGAGACCACAAAAGTACCTCACCAAAAGGATCAAGGGTCTCCAACATATGTCTTATTCTGCCAGACTAAAGAAACTTCAGCTCTATTCAGTAGCATACCGCCTGCTCAGAGGTGATCTCTGCCTGACGTACAAGGCCATGTCCAATCAGGATCTGATGGACATGCTCCACCTCAAAAAATCCAAATCCATCAGGACCACGAGAGCTAAAGACTTAAACCTCAGCACAAGTATGAATAGGACATGCTGGAGGGATAGATTCATAACCCATGCTTTGGAACAGGATCCCAGTTCATATAAGGCAGAGCCCCTCACTGACTCTCTTCAAGAGAAATCTTGATGAGTGGATAGGAGATCGTAAGTTTACCCCAGGGGTCACATCTGTGTCACTGCTAGACAGGGGCACAGTAAACTAATTCTATTATATAAGGGGACCTTCATTGTGTCACTACTAGACAGAGGCACAGTATTCTAGATTTATTCTGTACATTTTTGTACCATTTCATGGGGTGGCAAAAGCCACATCACTATGGCTAGGCTTACAAATGCCCCAGGGCAGATAGCCTAGTACTATACTATGAAACTATGAAACTATGAAACATAGATATATGAGTAGCTGTATCACATATTCCTTCTTTTAGTCTGTTTTGTTATAGCACAGCAGGCTTAAGCATATTTAAGTGGAAGTAACTGTAGTAGTACAGTCTATGGCAAAAACTCAAATGATTTTGCCATAAGATGTCAACTGCCATTTACAATCAGTTACTACTGCTGATCAGTGCCAGGAACTGTGCAGATGCTAAGTGCACAGACTGATAACACAGAAGGATGTAGAGAGAAAGAGAGGGGGAGAGGGAGACGGATAGACAGACATAAAACATTTTTGCTTACAAGCCATTTCTGGCCATCATTGTAGTGTTCTACTCTTAGGTTTATTATTATCATTATTCTGTTACGCTCTCTATAGTAAAGTGATTCCAATATGGAGAAAACAAATTAAGATAGAAGCAGGATAATGGCATGTTTAGCAACATATATAGTCAGCAGTTACACAAAAAATAGTCATATAAATACAGTGAATAACACACTGACAAACTTCTGGATTAGAACCCTTTGCGGTATGCAAAAATAAGTTTATAGATTCAAGCATTATCTCAGCACACAGCATAAGGAGTTCTACTTCACAAACTTAAAATCACACAATTGAATGGTCATTAACAAGAGATTGATGCAATGGAAAATGTAGGCATTAGACTTCATTGCAGTAATGAGAACTGTAAAATCCTATGAAGCAAATATTACATCCAGTAGCCTAACATAGTATCCAAGAGTAAGAAGTGATACGATGGAAGGAGGGGAAGAGACAGAGAGAGAGAGAGAGAGAGAGAGAGAGAGGGATCTAGGGAGAGAGACAAAACGTTTTCTTTATGGGACAATTTTGACCATCTTTCTGGTATGTTACTCAGGCTTTTCCTCATAATTAATCTGTCATGCTCTGTGCAATAAAGTATTTGCAAAAGGGAGCAAAAGGGTAGAAGCATGATTAAGACATAGGCAAGATAATGGTGGGTTAATAAGTAACCATAAATGTTTTAGTGCTCCACTGATACAATGGTTTTCTATATTTTTTACCTTTCCTTCACTGGTTCATTAAATGTAATTTGAGAGAAACACATTTATTTGTACTTACACACATAACAGTAATATAAAATAACTTTAAATATCAGTTTGATATTCTTCTGGAATTGTACCCTTAACATTATGCAGTCTACAGACATGTAAATTATCACAACACACCACATAGGAACTCTTGTATCATGACATCCAGTGGCTTAGTAAGTGTTATAGTAACGGAAAGTAGTGCCTTTATTTTGTATTCCTATAGTGCAGCACATTTGCATGAAAACAACTGGACTAGTGTGGGCGATGCCAGAAAACAGCTTTTATCATAGGACATGGAATGCCACTCACCTTCACTCAGCACTAGTGCACAATGGATGCCCAGATCCATGCAAGCTCTGAGTACAAAAAGTGAAGACATTTTGTATGGGTTATTCCTGGCCATGTGTGGGGTTATTCTTGGCCATGTGCATTGTGCAATTCTATTTTTTATCAGACTAAACATGTGAAAAAAGGGGTTCATAGGACAGTGGTGAAAATGGGGGGGGCAGGCAAATGGAAGGACACAGGGAAAAGAATACAGGAATTTACACTATGGTGTTGGGGAGCACCATAGCAATCAACTTCTTCCCATCATAAATGTGGAATGGTACTCAAAATGTGATGAATTAGATAGACACCATACAAGAAATAGGTGACAACGACAAAATAATCTTGCATAGCAAATTGGAGTAAATCAAATTTGTCAAGAAGGCACACAGGCAAAATGGAAAGCTACATGTGGGGTGTAATCATTATTGTTATTATAATTATTATTTTTGTTTTGTGGGATAGTTTCCCATTTTTAAGAGAACTGTTTGGGAAGGTGCATAGGAATAAGAAAATCAAGTAGGTAGGGTAGCTTAGGTAGCAGGTGCAGACATACAGGACATACAAGACAGAGAAGGATGTTGATGGACACAAAAGATTGGGGAACACCATGATGGGGGTTAGGTAGGGGACACTGGAGGAGCACTGGTCTCCAGCTCGAGCACAGTGAGAATCTAATCTTCATCCTCAGAACTGTCTGCATTTTCTCCTGTCTCAGTTTCCTGGGTCAGTGCTGGACATGGCATTGATTTTGCAATTTGACCCATGTTCTTTTCATCTCTGCCAATTTAGGCACCAATGGCCCTCTCCATTGTGCCATGCAGCCGCCCTTTGAGCTCCTAATGGGTGACAATTTTGCTACCTCTAGCACTACTCCTGGTGGTTACCTCTGTACCAGCTGCTGGAGAAGAGCTACATGATGTAGTTCAAGTAAGTAGAGCAGGATTTGTGGAAAAAACACTGACAGTTGTGACCCAGAAGTGATGATGGCCCACTCTGGCTGTGGTGGTGCTGCTGCAGCCACCTGTGATGCTATGGTGGGCCAAACTTAGTCTAGTTCCATGTGCACATCCTTGTGGAAAGTCACCCCAGCAAACATTGTGTACAGGTCACAGATGTGCGACATGTGTGAGTTGTGGAAACTGCTAGGGTAAACTGCGCACATTGTTGATGATCCCTTGGGAAATATAGACAACCTGGGAGTTAGTGGTATTTTTTCTTGTTTATGTACCTTCTTCCCCGTTCACCTGGTGGAGTTTTTATTTCTATGTATGTATAATTTATTGCACCCCCCACCCCCAAAACATCAGGGATGTGTGCTATGGCATAGACTTATTGCATGAGTGTTGCTCTCAGCTGTGGGGTATGTGGAAAACAGATATGATTCTTTGCATGTTGTAGCAATACATTTAAAAATTGATGTATGATTCTAGAGGCTAATGCCTGTTACATTCCTCATATATCCCCTGTGGGTTTCTGGAAAGTACTTGTAGCTAGTATACATAAAACTACACATAACCTTTTTCCACGGGGCTTGTTCTCCACTATTTCCCTGGAGCCTCAGGTGAAATTGGCAGAGGTTGCATATTTCCTCTAGTGTATCCCTGTCCATCCTGTATCACTTTACAATTTATGTATCATACAGCTCGTGATAAGGCATACAGAGTCCATACACCTTACTCCTTCAAGATTTTCAATCATGGTGGACTGAAAATGATGGCTGCTATTATTAGCAATAATGAGAAGATTTTAAATTGACTGCAGTATGAGATTATGTGTTTGAATAACAATATTCACAAAGATGTTTCATTTACTTTAGAGGAGTGCAAAATAAGTATTATATTTTAAAAGAAGTTAATGATAAAGTTGATATTATAAGAAAATGCAAATGAAATAAACTTGAAAGGGATAACAGAGAATATAGTGAAGGGAAGGCCTATTGAGCGTCAAAGTATATACCATACAAAGACAATGAGAAAAATGAGGTTGAGTATGTTTGTAATATAGGAAGTGGTGATTCCCCAGACGATAAGAGGGGTGCAGAATCTTGTGAAATAGGAGAGAATTACTATGCATACAACTCTTTAGTTTTCCCTCAAGGAGGTCCAATCTATTACAAAACCGACAAGTGTATAATTTCAACATTCAGAATGAATTCCCTAGATTTGAGAGTCAGGACCAGACCAGAGGGACCCTTGAGAGGGGACAAAGAGGAAGGAAAAGGAATTAAAAGAAGGGTCAAACAAGAACACTTCACTAGTCTCTCCACCAACAGGGATAATAAAAAAAGGGGTAGTTTACTCCTACAACAATTTTAAAATATAAAACTTCAGTAGTTTTGAACCCAGTCAAACCCACTTCTCTATTTTTCAAAAAGGTTTTACCTTTATACCTATCTGAAAAATGGTCTGTAGTGATATCCTTTTAGATTTCAAATTATTTTTGCAGAAAGTGCATCTTGAATTACTTTATGGTGATGGAGAGAATCCACTTTAGCTTCAGGGTTAAGAAAGAAAAGTATGTTTACCCTCCCCCCCCCTACACCCTGTGTTTTCCAGTTTTGATATTTGGCAGAAAATGAAATTAGATCTTATATTAAAGAGAAAAAAATGGTGTGAATTCAGCCTTACACATGAGGCAAAATTAACACTTAATGATATTAGTATCAAGAAAGAACTGAAAATAATTAAACCAGACAAAGGGTGTGGTGTTGGGTGTTGTAATTATGGATTATTGAAACTACACATCAAAAAAGCTGAATTGACTAAATAGTGATCTTAAGTACATTCAGGTCTCTAAAACTCAAATCAGTACAGTTTACTGTAAGATTAACCTGATTTTGGAAGACAACTTCATGTAGAAGACCATAGACAAAACATTCTTTGCATTTCTTAGAGTACCAAAGCCAATTATTCCATCAATATGTGGTATCCCAAAAATCCATAAAAGTGTGGAAGATCCACCACTAAGGCCTATAGTAACTGAATCTGGTTCCAAAACCCACCCCTTTGCAGTGTTGGTTGATAGAAAACTCAAAACATTTTTAAACTTTAAACTTTAAAACTTCACCTTCTATTGGTTACAATAGATGTTAAAGATTTGTTTTTGGTGATTCCTCATCAAGTGGGCTTACAATAGTTTGAGAGTATGCTTCTTGAATTTATTTTGTTAAAAGCAAATGATCTTAGACTGGTGATGGAAAACATTGACTTTGGCGTATCCAACAATTATATATTTTCTGAAGGTGAATATTATGAACAGGTAAGTGAAGTGGCAATGGGAGTTGCCTGCACCCCTGTATTTGCTAACATAGTTTTGTTATACTAGGAACGACATGTTTTTACATCACAATACAAAAAATGTAAAACTTTAACTACATTTCCTTGATGATATATGTATATTATGGGATGAGACCCCAAGAAGAAATTATAGAATTTAAGAATTGTATTTATAGTATGATTCAATTTTTAGAATTTACATATAGAATAGAAAAAGAAGAGATCCACTTTTTGGATGTTAAACTTACTAAAGAACAAAACAGGGATATATTTGTTTCTACAATGTCTAGAACAGAGAATTTTTCAAACACCTATTTACATTTTACCAGTAATCATCTGTACCACCATAAATGTAATATAGATAAAGGTCAAATGGTTCAGGCAGCCCTGATGACTACCCAGTATGATGCATAGTAGATGATATAGAATACATTGGGAACCTTTTATGAATGGAGATACTCAAACAGTTTGGTCAACCAATTAAAGGAAGAAACTTTAGAAGGGTGGGGAACCAAATTTGCTCAATTGTTGGGTGACAGAGAAGGAAGTTTGATGGTAACTACCCCTCATACCAGTAGCATCCAACATGTAGAACATATAAGGAACCCCCAAAATGATACAAGCACCAGAGTTGACAATAATTACAACAGGACTTTTATTATGAGGTGTAACCAAGATACATTTGGAATTCAGGAAACAATTTCCAAATATTGGGATATATTTTCAAAAATGCTGAACACCGTAGGTATTTTTTTCCAAACCAATAATATATACTTACAAAAGATGGTCCAACATTAAGAATATTATCAAATCCACAGCCAATAACTCCTTGAATACAACAGACAGATGAAAGGGATGCACAAATGAACAGGTTATGTTTTTTAAAGCTTGTTGTTGACTTAAGTTTATTGTGAACACTGTTTTTCATACTATATAGAGAAAACTGAGAAAGCCCTTAGAATGAGAGTATATGAACATTATTATGAAACAAATAAAATGGTTGTAAATAATACCTTGTATAAGCATAAGCACACTGGTCTGTGTTAAGTTTAGAGTTTCTTTCTGGGTCCTTGAACAAGTCAAACAGAATAAGAGGGAAAGAATAGGAAACTCAGCTTGAGTTCTGTGAATTGTTGTGGCAAATGTGTTTAAATGCCTGTGTGCCCCCAGGGCTAAATGACCAACTGTCCTTGGTTCCAGCCTTAAAATTAAGAGAGATAAAGTTATAAAAAAATATTTTTATAAAGTTGAGTCTAAGGGGGGAATTCAGTAAAGCCTACATGATTTTGTTTTTGTGTACATATCGTTACACAATGCGTATGAGATCAAGAATAATTTTAGATTCAGTAAGTACCACTTAGCAGTATACATGCATGCACAAACAGGAAAAATTCTGCGAAATGTAAATTGCTTCATAAGTAGGTGAATATTATGCAAATGTGGCAGGTTGAGCAATCCAGCAAGCAGAAAGGCATCTGTGTAGACTCCCTGTCAGTGTCCATAATGTATGTGGAATTTTTCTGCATACAGGAGTCTACACAGACAGAAGGGGATGCAAAGCTCCAGAAATATGGACATACCTTCCCTGAAAATGTTATACCACATACAGATATTTGGAAAAAGTAATTCTGCGGATGTCAGAAAGAGGAAGGGAATAAGTTAAATTAATAATAATTATTTTTAATAATCTTAGCATGTTTGCACTGTGTGCTGCAGTGTGCAAACATGCTTAGTAGACAAAAATAAAGAGGAAAAAAACATTTTATTCTGTATTTTTCACAAAAGTATTATAGGATAATATAATAATCCAACACAGAATATAATAATCCAAAACAAGATAGTGATGCAGGCAAATGGATCCTTCAGCAACAAAATGAAAGTAGAAAAAGTAAAAAGAGGAAAAAATAATTTTATTCTGTATTTTTCACAAATGTATTATAGAATAATATAATAATCCAACACAGAATATAATAATCCAAAACCAGATAGTGATGCAGGCAAATGGATCCTTCAGCAACAAAATAGACGTACAAAAAGTAAAAGATGAAAAAATCCTTTTATTCTGTATTTTTCACAAATGTATTATAGGACCTTGTGTCGGGTCTGTACAATGGTGCATTGGTGCTGTTACCCAGCTCATACAGCTAAGAACCATACAGTTTTCAGGCTGTCAGCATAGTTGTGTATGGAAATGAAATGTAGTTCTTAAATAACAAAAAGGAGTAACCATGATCGCATATCCACTCCGTGTAGGCTTCTACATGATGTTGATATTCACACTGGATGTGGATGACATCAGTAGGTGTGTCCTTTTACTTTTAGGATTTTTTTATTTCCTGGTGCAGGTGTTTGCCGGCTCACTGAATAGCTTAAGGTGTTCATGTGGATAGACCACCCAGGTCACAGTGATGATGTAGGCAACAAGTAATTAAAACCCAATATATTCAGTTATTAATTTTGACTTTTGCATAAGTTATGCTGCACAGCACATTGCTCAATGTGTTCATACGCACACACTAACCATGTGACAGTGATGATGTAGGCAGCAATCAATGAAAACTGGATGCATTCATTGAATATTTATTATATTGTATAAGCTATGATGTGTGTTGCAGCGCATAGCGCCAAATTGCACAATAAAGTAGGGTCTTAAAATCATGTTACTTACAGTCTACGCAGGTGAACTGCATCACAATTAGCCAATCACACATGGTGAACCTACAGCAGACCTGTATAAAGTATGCACACAGCCAACATTCTAATATTCACCCAATACTCTGGACCATTGGAGTAGAGACTTGGGAATTTTAACTGAGATAATGCTAGAGGCTGGTGCAGCTATGCTACATCTGTATGTGCTAGACACTGAAGTCAGTGCTGCTGGTGCTGCTAACAATAGGTCTAGAAAAAGAAGGGGAATAATGTTCAGGCCCAGGGTAACCTTCTAGGAGATACATGAGCTAGAGATTGCAATGCACTACAGGGTGGACAGGGACATATTACGAGAATTCACTGAGCTCTGTCACCCTCAACTCAGAGCCAGGGCTAACTGAGGGGAACCCAGCCCAGTGGAAACAAAGGTATGTGTAGCCCTTTGGATACTATCTACAGGTACTTTTCAAAGACCAACTGGGGACATGATGGGGGTGTCACAGACATCTGCATTCAGGATACTTCACCAGTTTCTGGATGCTGTGTTTCCACATGTCAGTGAACACATATCTTTTCCCCTCTCCATTGAGGTGAGGACCAGCAATATGCAACACTTCTACCATGTAGCACATTACCTGAAGTACTGGGTGCCATAGATTGCACTCAAGTACACATCAAGGCACCACCTGGAGAGCAGGTTACATTCTATGTTAACTGCAAGAGGTACCACTGCATCAACTGCCAGGTGATGTGCAATGCCCAGGGGATTATCCTGAATGTGTGTGCTGGCAGCCGTGGCAGTTATCACAACTCCTATATCTGGCACAAATCATGGCTGTACCAGATGTTAGATAGGGGGTACATCCCACAGGGCCATTTACTGGAGGATGCTTGCTATGCCCTGGAACCATGGATGATGACACCCATCAGAAATGCACACACACACACACACACACACACACACACACACACACACACACACACACACACCCATGGAAGAATGCCATAATGAGACACATTCACAAAAGTAACATCACATAACATGTGTTTGGGCTTCTGAAATCACAGTTCCAGTATATCTAGGCACAGTTCCAGTGCCTAGATATATCTGGTGGAGCCCTGCAGTATTTTCCAACCACATGTGCACATATATTCACAGTATGTGCTATGCTACACAATCTGATCCTGCAGAAACAGCTGCAGCAGGATCAGCAAAGGGAAGGGATACACAGCCCCACCAGTGCCTAGGTCACCACAGCCACAGTCACAGGAGGACTTAGAGGAGGAACCCCCTGCTTATGTCCCTGTAGGCAGACATAGGTATGCTCAGTAAACTCTTGCTTTGGCTATGAGTGGACATATAGCACATTCTCTGACAACCTAGGGCCCTAGGGACTAGTACCTTGTATCTACTCACATACATAAATTAAAATTGATGCCAGGTAACTCACACATCCTGAATCTATCTATCTATGTATTGACTGTGTACTGTTTGCATCACACAGAGTCAGCCATGAAGTAGAATTGTGTCAACCACTGCTTTTGCCAGGTAAGTCTGTAACTTACACAGTAGTCAAAAGGAATATTATGATATGTTATTCTATGTATGTAGTAGATATAGTGAGGTATTGGACAGAAATGACATCCACATGGGACTACGGATACTTATTCCACTATCATGTTTCCATTACTATTCTGTATGCCTCATGCATGGAATATTCATGCAGTCCTACTGCAACAGATTACTGGTACATCATTCAAGGGAGATATTAGACAGTTTGGTTAAATGATAGACTATTGTGTACCCCAGCAGAACATTTGGTGTTGCTCCCCCACCCCAACACAGCAGTGTTCGCTTGTAACTGCTGTAATAGTAACTCATCAATATAGTAAGAACATTTCAGTCAGTCTCAGGACAGTAAAATAGAAATTGATCTTACATTGCATGCCTTAGGTAATGCAGGAATAACAATGTACATATTTTGAAATGTGATTGTGTGATGAATGACCCATATCCACCAAGTAGCTTTGTGGCTAAAAGGACAAGGGCAACAAGCTCCTATGATGGCATTCATGGTTTTAATGTAGAAGTGTCCACATATTTTGGATGTGAGGTATTAGTTAGCTGTGTTTTATAGACTGTCAGTCTGTGTGTGCTGTAATATTGTTAACCTCTGTCACATATTAATTACATCAGACAGCTGTAGAAAATCTTAGGCAATTTGAATGAAGTGCAGCAGTGCAGAAACAGAGACAGATGTAATTTTGTGTAACACACAAAATCCCAGACTGGAGTACAGGTAGGTTTGGGCTGGAGTCAGTTTATAACTAGTGAAAATCCCACTGGCCATGCTCATACACTTAGGAAGAGTACAATTCTGTTGCTCCTCACATAGTGATTTTTATATATAGATATGTCTATAGATACATACATATATGTATATGTATATAGCTGTCTCTCACTATCTCTCTCTCTCCCTATAGATATATATCTATCTCTATATATATATAAATATATATCTACACGTGAATCTCTGTCTCTTCCCATATAACTGCATAACACACACACACACACACACACACACACACACACACACACACACACACACACACTTCCATTTATATATATGTCCCTGTTATATACATACATATGTATGTTTATATGTGTGTGTATGTCTGTATTGCCCTACATACCCTGGTAATGGTGAGGTAAGCTGCAATATCACACATATATAATGTTGTTCAAAGGACCAAAAGTAAGGGCTCAACAGTAGATAATGCACTTACTTACATTCCCCTGTGCCTGCTTGATGTCACCACACATACACCAACAACAAGTGAACAGGTTAGGTTTTGTCTAATGTTGTCTACTCATGCACTGACAGGGACAATTGTTTTTGTCAAAAGGCTTATCCCTCCAAATGCAAACAGCCACATATAGCCAAAATGGCTACTGTTGCCACATAGCTAGGATAAAAAACAGTTATCTGACTGTTGGGCTACTAGACACAGATGATAGTAAGAAGCAATGTCACTCTGCAGGCCACACACCCTGTTCAGCACAGGCCCAGTTTATGCCCTTCACAAGTAGTTCACCTGCACTCATTTATAAAACAGACTTGAACCATGATGTGTGTGATAAGTACTGTAATCTGCAGTGTGTAGGACTAGATCAGAAGGGGTTCCAATTTCACTCCAGGCCACTTGTGTTTGTGTGTGTATGTTCATCTCCCTGCAAAGCAGCTGAAAATCACCCATTGATTCCAAAATGCAATGGTTCTGCACTTTTTGGCCATTGCAGTTGATGCAGGCCTCAAACCCCTGTCTTCCACAAGGACTGCTGATATTATCTAATGTAAGACTACCAACTACCACTTTGATATCAGACTTAAGCTGTGGTGCAGGCAATAAGTAATTTTATCTGTAGTGTATAAGACTATATATCTAGGGGTTCTAATCTTACTCCAGCCCACTTGCTGTGTTTGTGGATGAATGTGCATCTCCCTGCAAAACAACTGATAATCATCCATTGACTACCAAACTGCAATGGTTCTGCCCTTGAAGTTGATGCATACCTCCAAACTCTTGTCTTCCATAAGACCTGCTGATGTCATCTACCTTAAGACTACCAACTGCCATCCTAATGTGACACTTAAGCTGTGGTGCGTGCAATTAGTAGTGTGATCTTTAGTCTGCAAGACTAGATAGGGAGGAGTTCAACTCTCATTCCAACCTACTTGGTGGGTATGTGCATTTCCCTGCAAAATAAATATGATCACCACATTGACTTAAAAAGAGGTGGGGTTTTGCAGTATTTTGTTCATAGCAGGTTCATAGGTGTATACTAGGCTAATGGCCCTGGACCCTTTACAATTCTAACCCAAATAAACTGTCCAGGCACTGTGCCACCCATTGTAAGTTCACAGTGCTCCTATCCAGTAGGGAAAATGGAATGATCCCCTGGGTGAATTTTCTGTTACCTATCTACTCATCAAGATTTATCTTAAAGACAGCCAACCAGGTGCTCTGCTTGACATGAATGGGAACCTTATTCCAGAGTATGGGCAGTCTTTGGGAGATGAACCTGTCCCTCCAACATATTTTGTTAATTGTGATAATGAGGTTGTGATCTCTGGAATGTGTGGCATAGGGAGAATGGGATTTCTTTAGGTGTAGCATTTCAAATAGGGCAGGGATGGACATGGCTTTGTAAATCAAGCAGATATCAACTCTAAGTAGATGATAACAGAATGAGAACAGCTGAAGTTTCTTGAGTCTGTCTGTGTAGGACATGTGCTTAAGGCCTAGGATCCTTTTCGTGAGGTACTTTTGTGGCCTCTCCAGCTGTTGTAGATGTTTGGTCAGGTACATGCCAAATGGGGCATTATATTCGATGATTGGTCTAATGAGGGATGAGTAGAGAAGGATGATGACCTCTTTCTTCCTGGATGCAAAACCTTTGGTTATAAGATGTGCCAAGTAGAATGACTTTCTGACGACAGTGGCAATGTGGTGGTCGAATGTGAGGTGACTATTGACATGAGTGGCCAGATCTCTTATGGCCCCTTCAGTATTTAGTGGGTTCCCATCAACATGGTAATTTGTGGGAACTGAGATTTTTCCAAAAGAGATGATAACGCATTTTTTGGTGTTGAGCTTCAGGCAATGGTTCTGACACCAGTCATTGTTCTCAGATATGCCCTTTTGTAGGATGCCTGCATCACTTGGGGGAGTTGATAATGGCTTCTAGCTTGCAGTCCTTCCTGACCTAGAGACACCCCAGACTCTGCAATAGACTACCCATACATGTCAAAAAGAGCACCTCCTTGGCCCTCTTCAAAAGGAACCTTGACAATTGGATGGGAGAAAGGAAATTCACCTCAGGGATCATGGCAGTCACTCTGCTAGACAGGGGTCCAGGAAAGTAAATAGTGTGCAAAGAAATAGCCATGGAATTGTTATGGCTAGGCTTGTATAGGCCCTAGAGCTGATAGCCTAGTACCAACCTATGAACCTATGAACCAGACATCAGCGAACTTGGTCAGCCAGAGTCCTTCTGTGTTGGCCTGGACTTCTGAGAAGTAGATGCCAAACAGGAGACAGCCCAGGACTAAGCCCTGTTGGACTCCACTCATGGCTGGTCTACAGTCTATCTTGGAATCCGCAACTTTCACTCTGTGAGTCCTGTCTGTGAGCCAATTTGCAACCCACCTAGTGTCTGATGAGTTTATCAATGATACCTGAGAGGGGAGTGGTATCAAAGGCTTTGGACAGTTCAAGGTAGGCAGTATGCATTGCCTTACCCTCATCCACAGCCTTGGTGACTGCCTCAAATAAGTCAACTAGGTTCAGCAAGCAGGATCTCCCCTTGACAATGCCAACTGTGTGGGGTCAAGAGTTTGGAGATTGCCTAATCTTTGTTAAGCAGGTCCATGATGATGCACTCCATAGCTTTGCATACCAGACTCATCAGGCTAATATGGCAATAGTTCCCAGGGTCTATAGTTGCTCCCCCTTTATGGAGCGGGATGACTGTAGCTGTGCACCATTCGTTAGGGACATAGCCTGAGGTAAGGCTGTGATTGAACAGGGCACACAGATGTGGTGTCAATTCATTTTGTAGCTCATGTAGGATGCAATCAGGGATATTATCAGGTCCCATGGATAATGTATTCTTGGCTTTGGGCAATGCAGCTTTTACCTGTGCTGCAGAAATGGTGGATACCAGACATTCTTCTGGTATTGCGATAGGGCTTGGGGAGAAGGGGTAAAGATGGCACTGAATCTGTTGACCAGTATGTTGGCTGTATCTGTTGGCTCAGTATAGGAGGTGTCATCGTGCAATAACTCAGAGCAAATCTGGGTATTGCCTTGGAGGTTTTTGATATGGCTGCAGAAGGCTTTGTGGTTGTTTTTGGTGTCAGCTGCAATTCTGGCTTCATAGCTGGCTTTAGAGGATTTGATAAGGGATCTCAGCTGTTGTTGAGACTGATAAGGGAGGTTTTCCAGTCTTGTGACTTCATTTTTTTCTGCAACAGTTTCTTCCTTCTGTTGTAGAGTTTATTGATGGCTGGGGACCACCAGATTGGCTTCCTTTTTTGGAGGAGAGTGTCTTAGTTCTATTTGCCATGGCAAGGTCCATGGATTTGTGTATGTGCTCGTACATTGCATTGGTGTATGATTCGGCAGTCATGCAGCTATTTTCCGTTGACATGGGTGATGACAAGTTAGCCACCTCTGAGTTTAGGAGCCCAAAGTTGGCTTTAGAGAAGTTTCTCTGGGTGGTCACCTTAGCAGGGGCTGTTGGTGAGATGGAGATTTCCATGGTGATCAGTTTGTGGTTGGATTTAACCAGGGAGAAAATGACTATAGGTGTGAAGCAATGGTCTCCTATTTTGGTGATAACCAGGTCAAGGATGTTGCTTCCTCTAGTCAGAATGAGCTGGCCCAGGGCATTGGAATTGATAAATTCCAGAAATCTTTGTGCCTGTACATTGGTACTTGAATAGTTTTCTCAGTTGATGGAAGGGTATTTGAAGTCACCCAGTATGAGAATATTGAGTTGGACCTTGATAGATTCCAGGGTACATAGGAACTTGGAGTGAGAGTCTAGGGACATGTTTGGGGTTGTGTAGTAGACTATGACTTGTATCACCATCTTATACACTGTTAGTTGTACCTGAAGTATCTCGGATGCATTATGCTGGGCTACCAGTCTAGAGGTGTGTGTATCCTTTAAGAATATGGAGACACCGCCACCTTTGGAGCTTCTGACTGTATTCTGGGGCCAAAAGGTATGGAATGAGTTGTAGCCTGGGAGCACAGGGATGCTTTCTGCCTCTTTAAACCAGGTCTCTTTTACAGCACAGATGTCAACATCCTCCATATTGTGGAGAACTTTGAGCAAGTGCATCTTGAGATTTAGACTTCTAGCATTGAGCAGCATGACCCACAAATTGCATTTGTTTGTAACTGTTATGGTGAAATTTTGATCTTTGGAACACTGCCTAAAAAAGGCACTATAGGGTGGCAAGACCCTTATCCAGTACCTGGAATCCCAGGGATGACAGATGCAGGCCATCTCTGGCAAAGCATCGGGGTCTGTTGATCATGTCATCCCAGGCAGACAGATACTGGATCCCCTTAGAATGACACTAGAAACTTATCCAATTGTTGAAGTCAATCATTTTCTGCTCATACTGTGATATCATTCTGGATGACGGTAGAATACTGCTCAGGCTAGGATCATACCTGCCTGGGCCACATAATCCAAGAGTTCCATCACTTCTGTTTTCATGTAGTCCAAGGAGGTACATCTCAGGTCATTCACACCCACATGGACAATGACTGAATCATATTTGTACTTGTGGAGTGACCTTAGTCCATGTGTTGTGTGGCTGTCACCATTTCCTTGTTCAACCTAGTGAGTGGGACATCAGTGTGCCTCACAATTTAGTCTCCTTTGATTAGTACATTGGGCAAAATGTTTTGCCTTAAGGGCGTAGGTTGAGGGGCACATTGTGGTGGTGAGCTATGTGTTCTGGGGTTGGTGTTGTGTTGTGGTGTTCGAGTGCATTTCTGTCTCAGGGGTCTCTGTTGTTTGGGTAAATTTTTATGGAGATCCTCCATGGAGGTGGGTGTATGGTTTGTGTTTCAATCTGTGAGTTGTGATAGTTGGTGTTTTGGAGGGCTGTGTGTTCTATGTTGTGAGTTGTAGCTGTTGACCTTCTCCTTTAGCCAGCTAGTCCAGTCTTGGTTGGAACATGTGCTGCCTCCTGTTTGGTGATATGCAGGCCTACAAATTCCTGACCACCACAATGCCTGCTGATGCCATCTAGCATAACAGTACCTAAAGAGATGCTAATATCAGACTTGAGCCATGGCATGTGCATTAAATGCTATGCTCTGTAGTGTGTACCATTAGATAGGTGGGGTTCTAATCTAATTGCAGCCAGTTTGTTGTGTGTGTGTGTGTGTGTGTGTGTGTGTGTGTGTGTGTGTGTGTGTGTGTGTGTGTGTGTGTGTGAATGAAGACCTTCCTGTAGGATGTTGAAATAATTCAGAGATTCTATGACCACTCCTGTTTTGCAAGAATCATCAAACCTTGGCAGCCACAAACTTTCACATTTTGCTTGTATTTTGGAGAAATGGATTCCAAACAGTAGAGGACCCCGGACTGAGCACTGTGTAACTCCACTGGTTAACAGGTCTGCTATTGGAGGTGGATTCCCCTATTTTGACTATATGAGTTCTATCAGTGAGCCACTTAGTGAATCCTCTAACAATATTACTGTTGATGCCTAGTTGGGTGAGTTTGTCAATGATGCCTGAGTGGCAGATAGTGTCAAATGGCTTGACTAAGTCCAGGTGGTTGTATGCACAGATGTCCCCTCATCCAAGTCTCTGGTGGCTGCCTCACAGATGTCCAACAAGTTTAACAGGCATTATCTCCCTTTCACGAATCCAAACTGTGTAGGAACAAATGTTCATAGATTACCTATGTCTTTGCTGATAATGTCCATGATGATTTGCCCCATGGGCTTATAGATGTTCCCGTGGTCAGTGGATGCAGGTTAGCTATGTCTGAAGGCTCATTATATGGCGTATCATTAACTACGAGTTCACCAACAATCTGGGCCTTTCCTTTTAGGTTACACATGTAACTACATAATACCTTGTGGCTGCCCTTTGTGGAGGAGGCTAATTTTGTCATATACTTTCTTTTGAAGGACTTCACAACAGCATTATTTGCTTGTTTAAGCTGTGGAGGCAGTGCTTCCATTTTACGGGGGGCTCCCTACCTCCTTCTGTTTTACAGCAATGTTCACCTCTTATTGTAAAGCCTGCTAATGGCAGTTGTCAACCAGTCAGGCTTTGTGTGCTATGAGGAGCTTGTTTTGCTCCTGTCAGGTACAGCCAAGTCAATGCAGTTGTACAGGTGCTTGCATAAAGCATTGGTGTAGAGCTCGGCATAGCTGCCTGTTCCATCTGAGGGGGAGGTGCTGTCAAACTATTTATACCATCCCATAAGAGCTTAATAATCTGCTTTGTTGAAGTTTATTACTGTATTTGCTGCAAGGGGGGGGGGGTCAGGTGTGATACATACTTTCCATGAGACAGATGTGTGGTCAGATCTCACCAGGGAGGATCTCACAGTGGAGGTGTTACAGTGGTCACCCATATTGGTAAGCACCTGATGTAGTACATTGGCTCCCCTTGTGGGGCTGCCACACCACTGGTCCAAGGCATTATAGTTAAAGAAGTCGACTAATATTCGGGCAAGTGAGTTTCAGCATGAGTAATCAACCCAGTTGGTGGGTAGTAAAAGTCACCCCACACCATGTTGTTTTGATGTATCTTGACAGACACAAGTACATTCAAAGAAACACAATGGACATCCTGATTCATGAAGTTGCTCCTGTAGCTAAAATAAAAATGAAAAGTCCAAGTGTACACAGCAGGTCCCCACCAGTAAAACATATATCCTTTTATTCACAAGTAGATTAAGCACTTTTGCCAGTTTATAGCTAAAGACTTCATCATAATCTACTCAACAAACAATTTAATGTCTTTAAGTAGTTACAAAACAAACCACCTGATCAATTAACCAATTAATCCTTAAATAAACATACATTTACAATTTGAACATAATACAATTCTCATGTTTAATAAAAACCCTCTCTCATTGCATATATATATAGATATATATATATATATATATATATATATATATATATATATATATATATATGTATATATATATATATATATATATATATATATATATATATATATTCCCAATATAAATCTAAACTAAGTAGGACCTCAGCTTAAGTACACTACTAATACTACAATAGTCAATTAACCCTGGACAAATATGTGCTTGTAACTTAATTTGCCAATAGTTCTTTCAGCTGCAAGATTTTTTTCCATGGCCCACCCCAAGGATTTTGACATACCTGCTCTACTGCAAAAAATTAAAATTCATGATCAGAAAACTGTTCTATGTGTTTTTCCAGAGCATTGATATTTTCGTGTTGAATAATATTCAAGGAATGTTCATACATGTGGTCCCTAAAGCATCTCTGCATTTTCCCCACATAAAAAATTTGGGACCCACACTACACTGGGCCACATATACAATGCCTTTAGTGTTGCAGTTGCAATGAAAATTAGATCTAATCATTTGGTGATTAACCACTAATCTATCCCCTTGCAAAATATGTGGGCATTGTGGGCAAGAACCACATTTGTAAGTACCATATTTCCTGAAACTCAGTGGTGAAGGAGTGTTGTTAACAGTCTCAAGAAAATTTTTAATGGACTTACCCTTTCTAAATACAATTTTAGGTTCTGTCCCAACTTATTCTAGGACCCCATCAAAACCTCAAAAAATGTTCCAATTCTTTTACAGGATATTTAAAATATCCATATGTTCATTAGAAAAAGTGGTGACAAAGGCCTTTAAAAAAGATAGACTTCTGCTCAGCCCCATCATCACCCCTCAAACTGAAATGTTCACTGTTTTCCCTTAGGATAGGTCTGTAAAACATATTTACCCTTTTGGTACACACCTCAGAAAAAAATCTGTTGTACCATCAGGTTGGAGTAACCACATGCCATCAACATATCTACTAATTTTCACCTTCTGGTTGAAAAACATCTTCCTCAGAGACCATGTGGGCCAGTCTGACAAAGTACCCTTTTACCAACCCTTTCTTTTGATGGTATGGGTGGCAGCTGGTAAAATGAAGCAAACTATTGCAATAGGTTGGTTTCCTAAAAATGTTGCTTGTGTATCTTTTGTTGACAAAATCCTTTTTTAGTTCAACATCTAGATAATGAATAGTGTCAGAGTGTCAGGTGTAAGTAAATTTTAAAAAAGCAGTTGTTTGATTACAATACTCTATAAAGTTAGTAATCTCATATACAGGTCCTTCCCAAGCAAAAAAATGTCGTCCAAAAAGTGTCAATACATATTCCAATATTGCTTGTACACTGAATCATTGAGAAACCTCCTTCCCACTCCAACATAATGATATTTGAAAAAATGGGGGCACAAGAGGTCCACATTGCCACCCCACATTTCTGATGGTAATACTGGCCTTCAAAATACACAAAGTTACAGTTCAATACAGTCTCCATAAGTGTTGTTAATACATACATGTTATTGGTTGAAAACATCCCAGTGGCAACAATGTAGTCATGAAACCATAACATGCCAGTGTCATGGGGAATGACATTAAACAGATTGACCACATCAATGGTTATAAATCTAATGTTTTCTGAAAATGTCAATTTTCCAACATTTCTTAGGAAATCCCAAGAATCCTTACACAATTCTGAGTGCATTCTCATACATTTTTTGATTTTTGTGTCAATGAACCTAGCTAGGGGGATCTTGGCTTTTGAAGCATTAACTATTGGCCTTAATGGGGGATCCACAATATCCTTGTGGATCTTGGGAAGTCCAAAAATAGAGGGTACCACATGGTGTTCACATTTAAGAAAATCATATTCATCTGGGGTAATTGCACCTTGATCAAACATGTCTTTAAGTAAATAATCTATCTGTACATAAGATAAATTAACTAAATTAATAGATGCTTCATCATACATAGTGTCTTCTAGCAACATCCCATTCATACGGTTAACATAATTAGTTTTAGTCATCACCACAATGCCCCACCCTTGTCGGGCTTCACAACTCTGATATTCTTGTCTGAACAGAGTTCCTTGAGTAAGCCCCTTTCACTTTTTGTCAAGTTAAAATTAGTTTCTAAAGAAAAAACATCCACCATTTTTCAAAAATCAAACTCACAAATCTTTTCAAAAATGACAAGGGGCATCTGAATGGGGGGATTGAAAGTGCTTTTCCTGACATGTTCCTGTGTGTTGTAAACCCCATTTGTGTCATGAAAAAAATAATGCTAAATTAAGTTTTCTCAAAAATAATTTAAAATCAACAATTAAATATTCTAAGTAACTTTTGACAGTAGGTACAAAATTAAGACATTTGCTCAACTTATCACAGTGTTCTACCTTGAATGTCTTATCTGTGTAGTTATATAATTTAAAGTCACCTTTTTCATTCAAAATAGTAACAGGTCCATTGTCGGTCATCATTGAATCATCCAAGGTTAGCTGAAAGCAAAACCCTTCCCGTGTTTCTATCGCCTCTATCTTCGAAGGTAAAAATTAGCCGTTCACCTCCATTCCTGTCTCTGTCCATTCTGATTCACATTGCAATTGTGAATCCTCTCTGAGAGTCTCACTGGGCCTTGCCCTAAAGGGATGTCTTAGTTACCCTGTTCATCCACGCCATTATTGTTATCTTCCACCAAGCCTCCTTGTTCATCATTGGTGAAGCTCCTCCCTCGAGCGATGTTCCCCAGTGTGGTATAGACATGCTGCTGGCTGTACTCTAGCCTATCCCTTTCAATCTTCTTATTCTTCCACATTTTGACCTCATTTGAAATATGGTCAGCTTTATCCAAAATTTGGTTAAATCTGTCCCCACAGTGTAAAAATCATACATCCTTCTTGATCCGTTTCTCCAGATCAAGAATGTCTTTAAATAAGACCTCCATGTCCATTGTATTATACCTCATCATTGTTTCCATAAGTTTGAAGCCTTGCTTATCGAACAGTCCAAGACGTTCACTGTACATAGGAGAGTCCTGGGTCAGACCATTAGGGAATTTCCAGGATCTCAACCACTTTGGGACTAGTTTTAATTTTATGCAGTCATTGAAATATTAATTTTCAATGAAGATCTTCCTATAATGAATGAACTTTGTTTCAAATGATTGCATCATTTGTTCAAAGGAAATGGTATTGTAACCTTCATGGCGAACACTATGCTTAGGCACATTCATTAACCATTCAGAAATGTTCAAAGTAGATGTAGCAGTAGTGGAAGAAGAGGCATTGCCTTGTCCATTCCCCTCAATAGTTTGCCCTTGAAAGAACCGCTGCAAAACAGGTGGTGTTCCAGGATTATTGTTGTTGGATCCATTGACCGGACCCTCAAGTTGAGAAATCCTGGCATTTAACTGACCCACTTGCTGGGTTAGTTGTTGGATAAGTTGGGTCAATAATCCAATTTCCAAAGAAGCCGCTCCATAACGGGCTAACGGTGGAGGCCAATGTTTCCACTAGAAACAGCTGAGGAAACAGACAACATGACCAGGAACCGAACATAAAGACCAAAATGAAAATGAAAAGTCCAAGTGTACACAGCAGGTCCACACCAGTAAAAAATATATCCTTTTATTCACAAGTAGATCAAGCACTTTCATCAGCCTATAGCTAAAGACGTCATCAGAATCTACTCAACAAACAAATTAATGCCTTTAAGTAGTTAAAAAACACACCACCCGATCAATTAACCAATTATCCTTAAATAAGCATACATTTAAAATTTGAACATAGTACAATTTTCTTCATGTTTAATAAAAACACTCTCCCATTGCATATATATATATATATATATATATATATATATATATATATATATATATATATCTATAGATATATATATATATATATATATATATATATATATATATATATATATATATATACACATCTATATATGTTCCCAATATAAATCTAAACTAAGTAGGACCTCAGCTTAAGTACACTACTAATACTACAATAGTCATTTAACCCTGGACAAATATGTGCTTGTAACTTAATTTTAGAACGTTAGTAAGCTGAAGCACTTTTCGTCCGAGAAATACACGAACTTCATCAGATAAAATTACAAGTGAATTGGTGCAGTTTAAGTAATGTAAACACATAATCAGCTGATATATCGATGTCCAACATTAAAGCAATATGCCCCATACATTCAATTTATGTTGTGAAAACTTTCTATTAAAATATAGATATACCCTAAAGAAATAGAATTGGAAAGACTGTAATTGTTATGGCAGATTAGATTATATGCATATAACCTGCCGGGTCTCAATGACATGTGTTCTATTATGGCTATATTAAAACTTAAAAGCCTTCGTAGATAGTTTTAACAAGTTTCAATATAAAGCATAAAATATATTTATATGTATGAATTTTATGTTTGAATATACACCTAATACATAATATGTGATAAATGTTGCTGCTGTTTGGATAGAATATATTTAGTTGCTGCTGTTTGTTTAAGACTGGGCTCTTCCGATATTCATGCGTATTGTAATAATTTATTAGTAATTTTAAAATGAAGTCATTATTTATTATTATTTATTTAATCATCTTTAAATAAGATAAGTTAGTTTTTTATTAGGGTATATCTATATTTTAACAGAAAGTTTTCACAACATAAATTAAATGTATGGGGCATATTGCTTTAATGTTGGACATCAATATATCAGCTGATTATGTGTTTACATTATTTAAACTGCACCAATTCACTTGTAATTTTATCTGATGAAGTTCGTGTATTTCTCAGATGAAAAACGCTTCATCTTACTAACGTTCTTGGATTAACAATAAACGGATTGTTCTATCTGTTGTTTGGCATAATTTGTGGTTTCCAGAAGTCTTTCGTATTTTGTTTGTCTTGTAACTTAATTTGCCACAATAATTCTTTCAGCTCCAAGAGCATAGAACAGTTTTCTGATCATGAATTTTTATTTTATGCAGTAGAGCAGGTATGTCAAAATCCTCAGTGTGGGCCATGGAAAGAAATCTTGGAGCTGAAAGAACTATTGTGGCAAATTAAGTTACAAGCACATATTTGCCCAGGGTTAAATGACTATTGTAGTATTAGTAGTGTACTTAAGCTGAGGTCCTACTTAATATAGATTTATATTGGGAACATATATATATATAAATATATATAATGGGAGAAATGAGAATTGTATTATGTTCAAATTGTAAATGTATGTTTATTTAAGGATTAATTGGTTAATTGATCAGGTGGTGTGTTTTGTATTTACTTAAAGACATTAAATTGTTTGTTGAGTAGATTCTGATGAAGTCTTTAGCTATAAGCTGATGAAAGCATTTAATCTACTTGTGAAAAAAAGGATATATTTTTTAATGGTGTGGACCTGCTCTGTACACTTGGACTTTTCATTTTCATTTTGGTCTTTGTGTTCGGTTCCTGGTCATGCTGTCTTGCTCCTGTAGCTGTCAATGGCTTGATTAGGTGTCCTAGCAGCTGTGAATAGAACCAGCAGTTTCTCCAGGGAATCTCATTGTCTAAATAATCTGGATGTATATCTATCACTAATGAATATGTATACACCACGTGCATTACCTTACACACTTTAAGTTTGAGGTCTGAACATGTTTAAGGAGGTGTAGCCTGGTATGGCTGTAGTGCTGTCCACAGCCTTGAACCAAGTGTCTGTGACTGCACAAATGTCTGCATTTTCCAAGGTGAGGACACCTTCCAGTGAGTAGAGTTTTGTGTTGCCATTCCAACTATGTAGCATCATAACTGTGATGTTGTTTGTAGATGGCATTTTCTCATTGGAAAGTTTTCCATTGAGACGTCACCTAAAAGATGCACTATGGGTGTGTCAACACCCTTGGCCAGTAGAAAAAATCCCAGGGGAGACAGATGAAGACCATCTCTGGCAAAGCAACGAGGTCATCACAGGCTGACATAGTGAATCCTCTTACAATTATGCCACACACTAAGGCAATTATTGAATCCAATCATTTTCTGTGTGTATTGCGCCATCATCCTATGTGAAGATCAGATTCAGCTGAAGGCCATAAGCATACCCACCTGAGACACAGTCTGTAAGCTCAGTCATGTCTCTGTATACAGTCCAGAGAGGTATGTCTCAAGTTGTACACACCAACAGGAACTATGATGTAGTCATAACAGTACCTGATGTTGGCTGACTTGCATGCATGTGTGGTATTAAATATCCTGGCACCTCACTGACTGTAACCTTTTCCCTTATGTAGCCTGGTGAGAGGGACACCAGTGTGTCTCATGATGTAATCATCTATGAGTAATAGGTTTAATTTAGTGTTTTACCTTAGATGTTTGACTGGTGAGACAGTGGTGTGTGAGCTATTATCTGTACTGTGTTCTGCAGAGGTATGATTATGTGTAGTGAGGTTTCATTTGGGTTTCTGAGGTGTCTGGTGTTTGTGTAATATCTGTTAAGGAGCTCTGCACATGTAGGTATGTGTGATGTGGGTTTGGGTGGAGTATGCAGTGAGGTGTGCATATCAACAAACTGCTCATTGTCATATATACTGACTGGTGTGTGAGACAGCATGGATTCAAGAGTTTTAATATAGTCACATCTCTCACAGGTTGTGTTTGTGTAGAGTAGGAGTAGAGGGGAGGGGATGCTTTCCACATCTTGTCAACAGTCATTGATAATGCTATTAGCAATAGTGTCTTGCTTTTGTGTACATCACAGCAGGCCATCATTAGGCAGTGGCCTGACAGGCGAGGAAATGTAACATGTTATCACCTTTATTTTCTTCGCCTAAGTTAAAACAGCACCTGACAATGTGGCGTAACTTGGTTGATTGAGTACAATGCTTTGCCTAGCATGTGACCTGTGCATTAACCATAATCCTGTTATTAGGCAGGGTTGCAGTAGTATACCTACAAATGTTGAAAATGTACAACTCCAGCCAATTTAGGATAATGCTGCTACACCCAT
Organism: Protopterus annectens; assembly: GCF_019279795.1. NCBI lineage: Eukaryota > Metazoa > Chordata > Ceratodontiformes > Protopteridae > Protopterus > Protopterus annectens. The sequence continues at coordinate 1,030,137,922 of NC_056731.1, read as the reverse complement.
GAGTTTGACAGCCTCAAACGCACTGTCTGTAGGCACTCCTTGCAATGAAGATGTGGATGTCTGTGCATGCACAGAAAACTTATTCAACTTTCAGTCATTACTTCGGCCTTGCAAATCTACAATGCCTGTCAAGCAACCAGACAGCAAACTGGATGTTGTGTGACATGATGTGGGTACTCAGAAATGTGGTACATTCACATAAGTGTACAGTATGACATACCTAGGACATGTGGGAGGGAGAATCACATTGGCCAAATGTGGCCACTTCTCTGCAGTAGGCCTCAGGTCTATGTCATACAATTGCCCATCATTAGGACTCTGTTGAAGGGCAAGCTGCATGAATTGCTGTGAAATTGTCACCTAACATGGATCACTGCTGCTATGGAGGTTGTTCGAGTAACCTTGGCCATCTATGTCTTCTGACATTAAACATTATATTGTGATGCTGCAGATGTGCTCCTAATCATCATCAGGTCAGTATCCTAGTCAAATCTTAAAAACCTTGGAACACAAGGCATAATACATGCAAAACTTAAGTGATTGTTCTGGTTGCTAATGAAGGCATCTACCTGGAAAAGGGTAGATCAGGCCTACAGAGTCTTTCATGATGTGGGACAAGTGTGTGGATAAACAAACAGGCTGTGGCATGCTTCTCATCTTCAGCTTGGTACTAACATTTTGCTTCTGGTGAGAGAAAAAGTATAGGAGCATGGTATCCCAGGAGAGAGTGACTGTGGTGAGACGAGCAGTAGTAGTAGCCAGGCACCAGCAGTTCGGAGGACTTCCCTCTTTTCAGAATTCTTCACAAGCTAATTGTTTTATTTCAGTACACACTGCTTGATTAGTGTCTATCTTCAGAAGAACTGTGTAAAGACTCGCTCCTTACCTTCAGAGGGTGTTTGTATTATTTTTCCCTCCAGTGTTTGCCTGTGCTCTGTACAGACTCAGACACATTGGATGACAATTTTCTTAGAAACCTTGATGGAATTAACTTCAATACTGAGTTTCACACAGGAGAACTAGCATGCAATGACAAGCACTGTCCCCGTAAGTCTCAGTAGTCTAATATTTAAAGACATGAAAAGAATTATCATGGAAATGATCAATAAAAATGTAGTACACCTACAGACATTGGACCAAACCCAGTTTGGTTTTGTCAAGGGTAGATCATGCCTACCCTAACCAGTGGACATCATTGAGTGGTAAACAATGCAATGGATGGGGGAAAAATGACTCACTCCACCTACCATGACCTAACAAGACATTTGACACTATTAGGCCATAAGGCATTATTGACAAATTCTAGAGGTTATTTACAAACTAGTATGTCAGCCAGTGGATAGCCAAATGGCTGACAGACATTATCTGGGACAATGGCATTAGGCAGTCCACCTCTACAATGAGGCCTGTCACCAGTGGACTTCCCTCAGAAATCATTCCTGGGACTACCCCTTCTAGGCATTTCTTTCTCTGTAGTCACAGCCACTGTCAGTGGCCTCTGACTGACTACATTTGCAGATGATTGCAAATTAGGAGCTGTCATTGAATCCCACACTGACTCAACAATTATCCAGGAAGGTCTGACACACACATTCAGTTGTTGTCAGAGCCATGGACTAATAATAAATGTCAAGGAAAGCACAATACTATCCTTTGGGAAGTCATCCACCCCTGGTAAATATCGTATTGTCCACATACCTCCAACAGTTTACCCAGTAGTCAGGGACTTATGGACAGAGAGAGTGATCTAGCCTTTGATTGTTACTACTCGGTAATATGTGGGTATTTATTCAATGCTGCACAACCTATTAGAATAAGGAATGGCATGTAGATCCCAGAAAGTCATTGTTTCACTGTATTTGGCATTCGTCACACCTATCATTAAGTGCAATGCCACCTTTGGTATGTAACTACGCAGTCATATCCGACAACTGTAACATCCACAATGGTTCCACAGTAAGCCAGTACACAGTGTACATAACATGTCCTATGCAGACCGCATCAAGGCAATAACTGTGTATTTTGTCTACTACATGATTTGGAGGGGAGGTGTATGGCTGCCGTACAGGGAGGTATCGGATCCCATTGCGTACCTCCTGCATATCCAAGAAAGGACTAGCACAAGAATTACCTGTTCTACACACCTATACCTTGACTGTGGTATAAACAGGACATGCTGGAGAGACAAGTATGCAACCCATAGACTACACCCTATATGTAATAGGCTCCCCATCCATGTGAAGCACAGTTCTGCTGTATTGCACATTATGTGCAAGTTACACAATGAGATGCGGAACAAGACAATGAAAACTGGTTTAGGGCAATGTCTCTAATGAACACAGGGAAACATAGATGGTTCATCTCCCATGTCACAGTTTGTAGATGTCTCAGCTCCCAAAACCCTGTTTACACTTATCATGGGTATCAGACCTTGTCAGAGATTAGGAATGATAGACTAGGCTGAACGAAGCCATTGTTGCTGTTTGGCTATTATACACATATGAACCTATGGAGCCATGCACCTATTACTGTTTTACCTTTCTGAAGGCAATTTCTTCTGTGCTGACATTTCATCCTGTGCTCTGATGTTGATGAGTTTATTGTAGTTGTGTACCCATAGGTGTGTCCTACACAATCCTGAAAGTGAAACATAAACAGATCCATGAGACACCTTTAATTGTGTAAGTAAACAGCCATTACAACAGCATCCAATGTAATGTACATAAAATAATTTGGTTTACTCATTACAAATGGCAACGTACAATATCTGTAAGTGACCAGTAGAGGTAGCATGTCAAATGCAACAATGGATGAAACAAATACATATTAATTTAGATAGTCACCCTGTGCATCAGATGCATAGCTTCATTTCCTTGCATCGATGAGGAGGATGACAGGGATGTGGCACAGGTATCATCACTTGCACAGTGTATTGTGTGGGGGTGCAAGAGGCCTAGGCTGACCAAATAGGTTGGCAAGCATGTGTGTGAGTCGGGAAGGGAAGCAGGCTAGATGGGCCATGTAAATTTGGTGTGTGTGTCTGTAGGTGACCTGAATGTGAGAGTGATGTGTGAGTGTCTGCATGAACACAGGCAAGCTCAGTGCTAACCCTGTGTGTCTGTATGTAGGACAGCTTTGTGCCATGCATGGCAAAGCTGACAGTTCATTCTCTCTGCCCTTGACCATGAGAACTAGCTCTACAATGAATTGCACTGGAACCTCCACACCCATGATCAGATGCTGGGTTACTACCTGAGGGAGACTGCTTTCTGCTGGGACCATGTCCTCTATAGGAATGAACAAGACCACAAGCCCATGGCCTGCCGTGTCTTGGTGTGGACAGCTCACTTCCCCCTAGAGCACTGCTTGTACTGTCACTGCAGGAGTGTGATTGTGCATGGCCACGTGGACTCTCAGCAAATGTAGTTGCTGACCCACATCCATGTGTCTGATGCTCAACTCCAACCAGATGTTCCCTTACAGACAATGTGCTTTCCAAGACAGGTAATGTGCAATTGTTTCGGACCAACGTCTTTCCACTGCATCAGTCAACCATTCCACAGTATCAGCAATGCTGTGGAGACAGTCACGGACGTCAGACTGTGTTGCATCCATAACCCTGAGCTTTCATCTGGAGTTCCTTTTAGAACATGCCTGTGCTTCCATGATGGCCCTAAACATATGCCGAGTGACACATGATGAGACACCTGCAACAGGTGGTGGAGGAACAGTAGGCCTCCTACGAGCACCCTTATTAATCCACCAGTGTGGAACCTCGCAAACTCTTTGGCTATGGCCATTGTCAACACTCACTGCCTCCATAGTAGCCACACTTACACAAAACCATGAAAACTCAGGAATTAAAAATAAAAAAATAAAAAAAAAACAATATACAGTCACGGACTCTGGTAGTTCACCAATTTTATTAAGAACAAGACTTAGCACTTCGGCTGCAAGCCTTCTACAAGTACAAAAACAAACAACCCTAATTCATCTTATATACTTAAAAATTAACCAATTAACCCATTAAATAATTAATCAATTGTATCACATATTTCCAGTTTTATTCTTTGTTTAACCCATTAGGATCCAAATTATTATATTTTATTTTACCTACCCTATAGAAACTAAAGCAGGCACAATAGCTTGTAACAAGTGCTCAATTTGTAGACATATTGTACAAGTATTTCCAAAAATAAATAATATAAGATTTACACCTAGGAACCTGTACACATGTAAGACAGAAGGGGTAGTTTATGCCCTAAAATGTAGCTGCAATCTTTATTATATAGGTGCGATGAGTAGAGCACTTAAAAAATGCATGCAGGAACATATTAGGAATATAATAAATCAAAAGGTGGATAGCCCTTTGGGACAGCATTTTATGTCCAAACATAATGATAAACATTTTGGTTTGGTTGCATTTTGGAGAAAGTTGAGATGTTTTTAGGGAAAATGTTAAAATGAAGGATAAATTGTTGAAAAAATAAACCTTCCCCCGGATTCATGAAGCTAGGCGCAAGGCCGGTGTAAGGCTTGCCCCGGCCATGTGGTGTATATATGGAGTAGTAGCACCATATGCATATTAATGAAGGCATGCAGCCGCCACAGCCACGTGCATAGGAAACATGCGCAAGTGCATGGGGCGTAACAAAGTTGCGGAGGGAGGCGTGTCAATGTCAGCTGTCGATGAGCAACCTAAACTGCTGAATATTATAGTCTACCTGCAGTAATACTCGCACCTATCAGTGTCCGTGGAGACTGAAACGTATACAAAGCATGCAAGATAGTCCCTGTGAACAGAAAATGAAGAAGCAAACACAAATGCACGATAGGGAATAACAGGTCCCTACCCTTGAACAAATGACAGAAAAACCATGTGCCCGTAGTCCAACGTAGTGTTGATAGCTATACCATGTGGAAGTGAAACATATCATATGCTAGGGCACTGCCAGGAGGTACGTCCAGCCCAATGGAGAGGGTCACCAGCTGACCCATAATGTGAGGGAGGGTACATATCTGTGCAGATGTGTCCATAACAAAATACACGAGGAGAAATGTAGATATATGTAGTGACTGTATGTCCAAATCATATCCCACAAGGGATGTAATAGTCACATACAAAAGGTATGTCTGTATCCCACATAACAAATGTGATAGGGAATAGAATACACATGTAAACGAATCAGGAGCATAGAAACAGTTACAACAATAAGGACACATAGGCTGAAAGGAACAGTATGACCCGTACCATCGACTAAGAATACCACCTGTCCCACTTTGCGAGCGACAGTACCGCTGCGGCCAGATGTGTCCTGACACAAGCTTGTAAACATGGCAAATGTGCAGAGATTATAGGACATAATTATCCCTCAGACGTCATGTAATAGTGGCATTAAACAGTTGTTCTCCACACGTATATTACATAAATGTCATAAGAAAAAGAATAAGCCACTGAAATGCTACAAGACTAAAGCTTAGATATAGGCAAGAGTTGTAAGTTCTATCTGCCGAACTGACCGTGGGTATGTGTCTGTGTGTGAAATGTGTTGTGTCCACCGCAAATGTTACATTGTGGCCAATTGAAAAGGTGGAAACAGTACCGTAGACTGTGGGGAGGTATTGTCCACAACAGTCGGATATGTGGAAGGAATAGCATGGACATAGGAAAAGGTGCCATCCCCCCAATGAGTACACACAACCATAAAGGTACCCGACACCTGTAGGGCAGTCAATGTGCTACTCTGGCCGTGTCATGGCCCAACAACAAAAGTAGTGAGCTATCGGATGTGAGTAATTTGCATGTGAGGTGTGGATGGGTAATATTAAAACCCGCAAAGGCGATACTGTGTCGTATGCAGAAAAGGTGAACCAGAGGTATAGGAGGGGGCAGTGGGTGAAGTGGACATCAGCACAAACACATGGAGAAACAGCTGCAAGACAATCAGACAGGCCATAGTGTAGAACACAATCCCACAAACATATGTATCATGTAAATGTGCGATCAAAATGTATAGATATGTCACCGTCACATACCCACAGGTTGGTCCTGATGGAACTGGCCATAACAAATGCAACACACCTGGCTGCATAATGGGCTACCCAGCATACCCTCCACATCACACAACCCAGCCCCGTAAAAGAACGTCCACCAAATCCACCCGTACATGGCCCACTGGTTCGTTGCAGACACAGCTACACATACCCACCCCTACGCATATGTAGTAGGTATTGTCACCCTAGGCAGTGTCAGGATAGCAAACCATGTATTCCCTGCATGTTAAACCCCCTGCACATTTTCATAAAGCCAAAATACATTTCGATATCGTTTCTGTGTGGAATGGCCCAATTTCTGGAATATCCCTTACTGGATAAGTAACCTGTGTAAATAGTAGAATGGGTATGACGACAAGATGTCCAATCCTGTACATATCTGGACACAAGTCAGAACATGAAGTACAGGTCCAAGACACTGTCCAGACCTGAGTGGTCATGCATAACCTAGTACCCAGGATAAAACACCTTCCCGTGACGCACGTGTCCCCACACAAATATGCGGGAGAATATATTGCACACTCGCATAGTGGCAAACGGCAGAAGGGTGAGGAAGACACCCGACATTAACAGGATAACCCTGATGAAGTGTGAGGGATACCTAGTGTGTGCCGGCATGACCGACCATACCTGACAACCTGTGTGAGCTAGATATCTGGACAGAGCCGTGAATACAAGTGAGACAAAGGTACAACAGCAGGTACAATATGCAAAGATAGCTGTTAGAAGTTATTCATGTATGTGCAGTCTGAGTACCCGGGAAGTCCACTGGGCGAAGAAGTGCCCAGTAACACCGGAGGCCCGGGTAGAAAAGCTCCACAAGCAATACAAGGAAATAAAGGCTACATAATGTTAAAGGTAAAATACAAGAGTAAAAGGTATACAGTCAGGAAATACACATGCATAAAATGTGCATAATAAGACAGTGCAAATCCAGAGTTTTGTAGTGGTAATACAGAAATTTACAACAATGACATACTTGGAGTCAAGTGAGTGTCAGCTAAGTCTGGTTAAGCTGGAGGGTAGAGAGGAGCAGGAGTATGGAGAGCTTAGAGGAGTGAGATCCCTAGAATGTATAACAGGTGCAAGCAGGAATATATCCATGTGGATGGATAAACATAGATATATCATAGAATGACAGTTTGCACAATGGCATTAATGTCCGGAGTATGAAGTCTGAAACTCAACTGTCTGCCAGCATGTCCCGACATCTGTCCCTAATGCCGAGCTACTGCTGTGCCAGAACACAACAGCGTATTACAGAGGTTCGTACCATATCACTCAACTGTCCAGATATTCGCAGAATGACCAGAGTGTTGGCTCATAGTGTTGTGTGCCTCCGACAATCTGCGTCTGTCCGGTAAATAGGTGTGGATTGATGTCACAAAATAATGAGCATTAAGTATAACACTCCACATCCCGCAGAAGAGTCATGATAATGCAAAACATAGTATTCTATTAACGTTATAAGCTTGTAAGGAAACTAATTAAAATGTGTCCCTCTTACTCTCCCCATTATGTAGGGTTTGCGCAGATTTGTTGCTCAAAGAGGTCGAGAGGTATGGTCCGTACAACCCATGACATTTGTGTAATGTACAACTGCATACCTGTAGTCACAACATGTCCAAGAAAATAATCCCCATATGAATGAATACAGGTAATAGTCAAATGTGAATGGGAACCCCCCCCCCCACTCACCGTGGAGTATGGACCGTAACAACCCCACCCATAATATGTACAGCCAACAGAATAAGCTCCTGATAGGTGCCCAAACACATGTGTCTATAAATACAGGTAAAATGTTCATAATAGGGAGAAGCTCCCTGTCCACATGCTTCATCTGACATTTGAACTCGGCCAGGGAAGTTCCGTTCACCAGGTGTACAAGCCCATACCCAGATCACTACATGAACACCCTGACAATCAGAAATGTGTATGTGATATGACTATATGCCCTGATGTTCTGCATATCCTCGGAGTGATTAACAATGCAGCTGGGGTCCACAGCAGTAGGCAATAGGGAATGTGTAATATGTAGTACCGCATTTCCCACAGCAGGAGAATGGATGCCTGTGTTGTAAGTGAAGCGGTGAGGAGTATGTTGATGTAGCTAAGTACTATGGGTATGCATATCAATGAAACAGAACACCAACAGAATACTGTTTCCGGCATCCGTCCAACTTGAATGCAGTCCTGGTTGACCTACGACCACTGCAGATATCCCTGTAAAGTGTAATGAATGCGTTTGTGCTATACACGCAGTTAAATACATAAAGGTGAACCGTGTGTTTCACACCAGTCCGTAAACCGGACTACAGATAAGTAAGTGTTAAGGTCAGAAGTATGAAAGGCCACGCAAGCACACATATGTATTAAACAGATGTAACCCACAACATGTAAATGCAAGTGCGCCTGTGCGTGTGTGATCCGCTCACAGCATAGTAAATGAATGCTGTTTCCCCCATGTTATATATACATGGCTCAAACCTGTTAACCCCGTAAAGTATGAAACCGGACAAAGCCATGCAAACTACTGGTACAAATAGGGACAATCTCCAGATATGTGCCAGAACAAACATAGAAAGTGGATAGAATAACGGGTGTGTCAGTAGCATGGATTCTCTGAAGGGTATGCAGTCGTAACCTGAACTGCTTGCCAGTATTTCCCAACGTAAGTCTTTAATGAAATGCCACTAAATTGCCAGATAGACACAAGGTTATGAAAACACACGAAGATAAAGAGGCAACCAGCTGTACATTCTGCGACAATCTGTACAGTGGAAAGGTATGGTATGGATATAGATATATGTGTATACACATAATCCACAGACGTAAACCAAAGCAAATTATGAAATGAGGACTGTACATGTATATATGTATACACAACAAACATATGTCCCGTAGATATGACATATGTAAATAAATAGGCCACGGCATAGCTAATATGGGTAGACAAACAGACATGCACGAAAGATGAATAAACCGCTACTTTCCAAACCATTGGCCAGAAAGTGACAGTCCGACAAGTTCTACACTTTAAACATGAATATAGCTGTCCATTGCAGGACCCCAAAAATTGATCCATACGTAGTGTCAACCATCGTTGACGCAAAATAAGTGACCTCAGCAAATACGATATAGCTGTACATGCAACAGTAGCAGGTGCAAGGGTAATAACACATGTGTCGATAGAATGTATGACGTACGAACTGATATCCGGAGAGTGGGGAGTGCTTATAAGTGTCTCCACACTTTAGTACCGCTCACATTAAACATGTGTAATGGGTACTGTGGAGGGGTGTCAGGTATGGGAATCATGGGTATGCAGAAATGGGCTTAGGTGTTGTTTGGCAGAGATTTATTAGATCCGCCCCGTGGGAGTGATGTGGGTATAGCACACGCCTATATTCTCAATAATGGGGCAAACCATCCACTGGATATTGCGTAAACCATTGTGGGAATATGCAGGGCCCTATATCAGTGTCATGTAGGCGATTATCATGGATGGACATGCGACCAAGATGGTAACCATACCTGGCAAACTGTCAGAATAAGACAGCTGCACTAAGGCATAGTACATGAAATACAAATAGGGACTATATTAGATATACCCCAGACAAAGTCAGAACGTTGATAGAATACTGGCGTAGCCAGGAATATGAATGTTATGAGTGTTACTAATCATGACATAGACATGTCAGTCACTATTATCTAACAGCACAGTTCGTAATGCCTTGCCAGTAATTTACCAGAAAGGCACATTATTATGACAAATGTAACAAGAGCAAAGGTCAAACGTCAGGGCGTTTACCCATAATGTGTACAAGTGAGAGGTATGAAGGTAACCTGTCCAAAATACATGTACAGAACCAGTGATACTAGGTGGACAGGTGAGAAGAAAGACGTCAGGACAAATGACAAAACATGTACAAGTCATAAGCATGTACTCCGACAAATGTGAATGACAACGTATGCCCTGTGAAAGTCAATGTGGAAGGTTAATAGACTCAAAAGAAATGTGTCCCTCAGGGTGTCATGCAGTGTCACCGTTACAATGTCCAGTCCCCCATACACGTACATGAGCTCTGCCACTGACGGAAAGCGCAAATACCGGCGTACACATAAGGTTCATGATAGAATAATTACTGTGGATAAGCAGCTGTTGGCCTTTGTGAGGAATACAACCCTCTGGTTGGGTGTGTCCTGCAATATAAATGTAATGGCATCTGGCCTGTGATGCCGCCATACAGTGTGTGTATTGGTGTCAGAAAATTGATATCTTGTATCAGACACATACTCCGCAACTGTACAGATTTACGCAGAATGTGCAGAGTTTTGCCTCATATGTTTGGTGTGTTCCTCTTAAAATCAGTACCATTCTGGCAAATTCCTGAGAACTGAAGTCATTAAATAATGACAAACATGTGAATTTAAGACACCAAATCCGTCAGAAAACTCATACTAATGCAAAACCTATTATTGTGTCAACTATCTATGTTTGTAAGAGCAATATTTAAATTCTGCCCCTATGTGTCCCACTATCAGTTAAGGCTTTGTCCAGATGTTTGCTCTTGGAGGTGGAGTGGTATGATCAGAAACAGATACATGTGTGAGGAAACAGCATTATCGACTGTAAGATAACTCAGAAGGTATGAAAAGCGCTGCAGTAGGATGTTCAGTACTGTCTGCACATATGTGCTGACATGTCAAATGACACAGCAGTCTACATGAAGTACCTATAGGGCTGTCACCTTTACAAATGATGATAGTGGGACATACCCACAGCCATGCACACAGCACAAATAGACATACACACAGCAAACCTAGGCCATGATACATGAAGCCTCCAGCGTGTATGAGTAGAGTGAGAGTACAGCAAGGATAGATGTCTGCCAAGCTATACAGCAAATGCCTGTAAGGGTGTGTAACACCGCCCATAACACGAACGTTGCACGGACAATGTTGGGAGTTGCAACATACCCCACTGGTATGTGAAAACTATGCAAATAAGCGATACATGAAACAGTCAGCTGTCCATGCAAGAGCAGAGTTATGTGCAGAATATATATATATATATATATATATATATATATATATAGATATATAGATATATAGATACAGATATACACACACAGACACACACACACGTGGCAGGGTTGTGAGCAGAACACGAACGTAACCACTGTACCACACAACAGCATTACGCAGTGACAGAACATGCAACCATGATTAGTAGATCACGGAAATCACACAGGCATACGTCTAGCCTGTAGACAGCGGCATCAAAGGCAAAGATGCCGCACAGATGTTATGGTGAGTGAATACTGTAAAAGCAATGTACTGTTGTCATGCAGCTGGAAACACACACACACACACTTGGCAGAACTGGGAGTCAAACATACACCTAACTACCCTATCACACTACAGCATGACGCATTTACAGATTGCGCTACAGAGATTACTAAACACAGCAGTCCCACAGGCATTCTTCCAGGTGCGTGTCGACATCCGCAAAGGCAAAGACATCAGCAGGATATATCTGTGGTGTGAAGTGTCTAAAAGCATAACCTGAGTCCCCAGGTGGACGGGAGCATGCACACACACACACACACACACACACACACACACACACACACACACACACACACACACACACACACACACACACACACTTGGCAGGGCTGAGAATCGAACTTACACCTAACTACCCTATCACACTACAGCATGACGCATTTACAGAACACGCTACCGAGATTACTAAACACAGCAGTCCCACAGTAATTCTTCTAGGTGTGTGTCGACATCCACAAAGGCAAAGACGTCAGCAGGATATATCTGTGGTGTGAAGCGTCTAAAAGCATAACCTGAGTCCTCAGGCGGACGGGAGCATGCACACACACACACACACACACACACACACACACACACACACACACACACACACACACACACACACACTTGGCAGGGCTGGGAATCGAACTTACACCTAACTATCCTATCACACTACAGCATGACGCATTTACAGAATGTGCTACCGAGATTACTGAACACAGCAGTCCCACAGGCATCCTTCTAGGTGCGTGTCGACATCCGCAAAGGCAAAGATGTCAGCAGGATATATCTGTGGTGTGAAGCATCTAAAAGCATAACCTGAGTCCCCAGGTGGACGGGAGCATGCACACACACACACACACACACACACACACACACACACACACACACACACACACACACACACACTTGGCAGGGCTGGGAATCGAACTTACACCTAACTACCCTACCACACTACAGTATAACGCATTTACAGAATGCGCTACCGAGATTACTAAACACAGCAGTCCCACAGGCATTCTTCTAGGTGCGTGTCGACATCCACAAAGGCAAAGACGTCAGCAGGATATATCTGTGGTGTGAAGCATCTAAAAGCATAACCTGAGTCCCCAGGCAGACGGGAGCATGCGCACACACACACTTGGCAGGGCTGGGAATCGAACTTACACCTAACTACCCCATCACACTACAGCATGACGCATTTACAGAACGTATTACCGGGATTACTAAACACAGCAGTCCCACAGGCATTCTTCTAGGTGCGTGTCGACATCCGCAAAGGCAAAGACGTCAGCAGGATATATCTGTGGTGTAAAGCGTCTAAAAGCATAACCTGAGTCCCCAGGCAGACAGGAGCATGCGCACACACACACACACGCACACACACACACACACACACACACACACACTTGGCAGGGCTGGGAATCGAACTTACACCTAACTACCCTATCACACTACAGCATGACGCATTTACAGAACGCGCTACCGAGATTACTAAACACAGCAGTCCCACAGGCATTCTTCTTGGCGTGTGTCATCATCTGCAAATGCCAGGACGCCGGCAGGGATTGTTGGGAGAGTGTACGATCAGACATAGTACTGTCCCACAGTAGACGTACACAAACACACGGCAGTGGTGTACTCGGGGCAACTATACATGTATGGAGCACTACAACAACAATACATAGACACAGTATGCACCACAGACAGTACACCCTTCAAGATAGTCACCCAGTGTGTACTCGGTAGGCATCCATCCTGACGTTGAAGATGGAAATCTGTTGCCTGGATGACCACCATGGCAATACAGGATGTCAATGGCCATGCCCGTGCACAGAGGGACATCACCGACACAAGGTGTCTCTGGCCATGGCTGCACACCTGGTAATATACGTCAGTTCGGACTGTACTGTGTGTCGATCTACACAACGGCGTACTGGGCATGCTCACACACTTAGCTGTTGCAAAGGGCCGTCTTGCATGCAGATGGAGTGTAAACACGGAAGGTCTCAGTTTGGACTGTACCGTGTGTCCATCTACACAACTGCATACATGGACTGCACTGTGTGTCCATCTACACAACAGCATACTGGGCATGCTCACACAGTTAGCTGTTGCAAAGGGCCGTCTTGCATGCAGATGGAGTGTAAACACAGAAGGTCTCAGTTTGGACTGTACTGTGTGTCCATCTGCACAACTGCGTACATGGACTGTACTGTGTGTCCATCTACACAACAGCATACTGGGCATGCTCACACACTTAGCTGTTGCAAAGGGCTGTCGTGCATGCAGATGGAGTGTACACACAGAAGGGCACAGTACAGAAGGGCACAGTAAGGTATAACTGTCCTCATGCACAGGGCGGTCACACACATGCAGTGACCTGTACACACACAGCTGCCATCACAGCTGTCACAGGTGCAGGTCACACACGTACACACTGCAGTGTACACTGTAGCTGTCAAGTCATCACCATGCCGTCGGTGCAGCAATACACAGCCTTACAGTACCACAACACCATGTGACACATGACCACTCAGCTGTACAGAGGTGTACACCAGCTGTGCAGAGTACACATGTACCAACAGGGATCCAACAGGTGTTATGCATTGCAATGATACCAGTATACATTTACAGGTCAGCTCAAGACATACCACGGCCCTTACACAGCTGTGACACATGACTGTTGCTGTACACCAATGAACACATGTCTGGATATGTCATACATCTGATTGTGTGGATGTGTGCATGGACTGCACACACAACACTTACATACATAGCATAGCCTTTGAAATACCTCGTGCATAACAGTGGCCTAAGCAATGCTACGCACGCAAATGGAAGGTGGGTCCATGTCTGTTGAATGCTCACACTACAGGGGGTAGCAATGTTGACCGGGACACATACCCTTGTATTAGTCGCCTGTGACACCCGTGATATCATACCACAGTCCATGTGTTATGTATGTCAACACACATGTCCAACAATAGCAATGCATACAAACATGGCAACAGGAGACACATGTGACATCTGTACTGTACATGCAGCAACCACGCATGTGCAGTGGCCGATGTCTGTAACATAGTTGCACCTAACTACGACATGCAGTTGCAATGCAGCCCCATCATTGACACCTGTATACAGTGACATACAAACAGCATGTATGGTGGGATGTGTGTACATAAAGTGGTGAACCACCTGTGTAGATGTATGTGTGCAGGGGGTGGCTCACAGTTGTGTCACACACCATTCTGTCATGCCATGTGCAAACAGTACGCTATGTCACTGTTACGTGATGGTGCTGACATAACGCATACACAGCGGTCAGGTGTTACCAACTATATGTCACATGGCACCTGTAACACCTACAACCTCCCGTGTGCATATAGCAGCACAATTGCCAGACATAGCATGGGTACACATAATGCAATCAATACCGCTGCATGTCTATCAAACGTGTCATCATATGGCAGGTGTATCATTCCCAGCACTGCCATATGTGTCCATATGTGTGACCAGAGATGCCACATATCGCGGGGATTATGTCCCAGTTGTTACACATCCCTGTACACCATTGTAGAGATCTGTACATACGTCAGTGTGGGAAGCATGATGTCGGCCGGTGTGGTGCTTCACAGACGTCGTCTGTCCGTATACACATGTGTGGTCACCACAGTGTGTGTGTGTGTATGTATGTATGTCTGGTGCTTGGTGTGAGGATGTATGCTAATATACAGTGAGAAATGATAACTAACCCCACGTGGTGACTAACCCATAATGGTGATGCAGTGCACTACCCTGTTGATGCCATAGGTCCCAGCCATACTGGCTACCTGTGCATGTTCCTTCTCTGTGACACGTCGTGTGGGTGCATAGTACTGTGAGGGTGATGACCACATAGGCAAGGGTCCCCACCTCAACACTATGGGGTGTGCGTTATAGTGGTGTACACCCCGTGAATGTGGCCATGTTCCCGTACTGTTACAGGATCCTACTGCTGCACAGTGTGGCCTCCAGCTACCAAGTGACACCTCACATCATCATTGGCCAGACCGCTGTGTACAACCCCTGCACCATGTCACCATACCTGTAATGTGTCCTGATATGTATGTCACGTCTCTGTCCAGTGTAGCCTGTGGCAATGACCACATGCATCAGGTGCAGTATATGTGCGGACATCTGTGTCATGTTGGTGTTTCCAACAGTCAGGTTGAGGGTACATGTAGCATGCTGATATTGCCAGACATGCCTGTGAGTAATCCACAGTTACACGTGGGGGACTGCAAACACTGCTACCTGTAGGCACATGCAAGTACACCATAGGGGGGAACCAGGGTATCACAACCAACATGGTGCTACAGATGTAACCAAGACACATACCGTGAACACATCACAATGCATGCTGCACCTGAACTACATGGTATGTCGACAGTACACAACCTATGTCACATACACATCTCTCAGTATTCACACACAACCACTGCAACATACACATCCCTCACTATGCATACACAGGTAATATTACATACACCTCTCACTATTCTGTTCACCCTGTGCATCAGAATATGTGAGCATAAACCTGCACCGATGGTGTGGATGACAGGGATGTGGCACAGGCTTCATCATATGCACAGGGTGATATGTTTGCCAGGGGCATAGGCTGCACCAATGGATGATATCATGTGTGTGTGTGTAAGGGCTGGTGATTTGATTGGACATGTCTGTTCAGAATGCATGTGGATGTTGTGTAGCCCTACAGTTGTGCTTGCTGTGTGTGTATATGTGTGTACACAGTTCTGCCATTTGTGAGGCCTACACAGGGTATAACTGACAACCCCAGATTGTACAGACCAGGTTGTACAGCTCACTGTGTCCGTCCACGGCCATGTGACCTGTGCCTGCCTGGGGTAGCACGGGCACTACCAGGTGGAGGTACAGAGTGGCTACTGTCCGATGACACATGTCCGCTGGAACTGTGTCCCCACTGAGAACGTCCAGGGCCATGTCCACATGGCCTGCTGTGTCCTGGTGTGGACAGCGCAGCACCAGCTGCACTGCTACTGCTACTGGCACTATGGGAGCGGGCATGTGAGGTGGCACGCTCACGTCGACCTACACTAGGTGGTGTTGCTGGCCTACATCCACGTGGCCTACGCCTCACTCCTACCACATGTTCCAGCACAGACAGCTCCCACTCGCGGATTGCCATGCCACGGTCAAGGATTCCGACCATGTCACACAATCTCCTATCCAGAACATCAGCAATCTGCTGTTGAGCATTTGCCAATGCCTGGATGTTGTGATTTAGGGTATGGATAGCAGCCCTCTGCAGCCTCTGCCCTTCTCTGTTCTGACGTCCAGCACATGCCTGTGCCGCCATTACAGTCTGGAACATGCGTCTGGTGATACCAGCTGCTGCGTTCTGTCCTGCAGGTGCATGTCTGCCAGAGGTCCTCCTACGAGCAGCACCGGCCACATGCCTGTGTGGCACATCTGCAGTCATTACACTGACACCATGGTGTGTAGACACACCTTCTGTAGCACCACATGTTCCTGTTCCACGCTAACAGATGCTGACTGTCCTTCCTCTATGGGCACTGGTGATGCGGTATGTGTTGGCAGCAGAACTGTGTGCGGGGAAGAGGGGGACATAACTGGGATGGTAACCATTGGCACAGATTTAGCCCCTGACAACCTTGCCTGTACCTCATGCATATGTTCATCACCGCTAGTATCTGTGGGGACACTAACATCAGATGGACCGCAGGAGGGTAACGCACCTACATCACCTGTGAATGCAAAGAAATACTGTAAAGTACAATAGACACAGACACAAACAGACACAGATACACACAGACACAGACACACACAGACACAGACACACACAGACAAAGACACACACACACAGACACACACACACACACACACACACACACATACACACACACACACACACACACACACACACAGATACACACACACAGACACACACACACACAGACACACCATGCATGTGATTTGACAGATGGCATGCAGCATGCCTGTGATACAGCAGAGGGAATGCAGCTCAGACATTAATAGTGTTAGTAAGCATACCTCCCTGGGGTGCACACTACAGCAAGCAGATGTCATATCAGTAGCCATGCAGTTCACACAATCATGGTAGTATGCATGCATCCCCGTGATACACCATGTGGCCCAGAACAGGATAACAGTACACATGGCTGACATGACCTTGACATGTAATCTGCTGACATGTGCATTAACATGCATACATGTCTGACACAATGGTGTCCTGACACATGTACAGCATCATAATGGGCTTCACATTGCAGTGTTGTCTGTATGCCCTACAGATAGAATGCATGTTTAGCAAATGTGCATGAGCAGGGGAGAGTAGTGGGAGCCATCTACATTGCTATACAGTGTGAAGTACATACACTGTGCCATTGCATGGCATCATGAGGCATCTATATTGCTGTAGAATGCATAATATGTAGACAATGCATAGCCATAACTGCATGCTATGACACAGTTGTGATGTTCAACAGATCGTATATGGTAGACTTCAGTGACACCTCCAGTAGCTATGCACAGGCTTTTAGGATGCCCAGTGTACCACATCAACTGTATAATTGGTCAACTAAGGCTATAATTGGACCATGTGTGGACAATGTGCAACAGGGTGTATACACATCCTATGTACTGTGTGGCTACATGTCTCTGGCCATCCCCCATGGCCATGTGTGCACATGTGTTGGCCAAATGTGTGTGATGGCCATCTATCTCACATGTCTGTGTTGTCCCATATGACATACACCCATAGATGTCAGATATGTCACAATCCACAGGGCTATGCAGACAACGGGTTGAATGTTTGGTATGTGGGGTATAGGTCATGCGATTGTGTGACAATATTGCAGACAGAACACTACATGTCTGGGACATGTCAGGTGGCACATCACAATGTGTGCACCCAATGCAGGGGCATATGACACAATGGTGACACCTGTGGGCTGCCCATATCACAGCTCACTGTCTGGTACTGTGTGCGTACCACATATGTTGTTCCAATGCATACTACATATGCCTCCATTGTAGAACACCTCCACTGTTGTATGCACAGCTGACCACACATGTCGCAATGACAAGTACTGTGGTTTCAAGTCAGTGTATCATTTTGTTTGTATATATTGCACATGGGTGGCCTGTGTGAATGATGTGTGATGTGACCTGTATATCGTGACTGGAACAAACATCAAGTGTGCAAGTGTTAACTGGCTACATGGCAAATAGATCTACACTGTAACATGCCTGATACTGATGACAGTATCACCTGCAACGGACTCATGTCTGTGCGGCACGCCAGAGGTACCTGTATAGGGGTGACACAGCAGTATGAACATTATCCATGACTGTATGACAGCCACAGGTTGCACTGTGCATGTTAACACATTCACCTGTGTAATAGCATATAGTATGCGCATGTGTGCATACACAGAGTAGCATACTGTAGTATGCAGCATGTGTGTCCACATACCTTGCATATGTTGTTACTTTATATAATGTACAGTGACACATGCAACTAAATGGGATATAATAGCTATATGTGCAGTACTGACTTACCAGGCAACTCCAGGCTCATTGGTTGGGAGACACCCACGTCCACGATGGCAGCTAGTGCTTGTGGATGCTGTTCCCTGGGTGTCCCCAGACTGGCCAGTAGCTCCTCGGTGTGTGTGAGTGGGGGCTGGGTTGGTGGCCCACCACCTGTTCCACCTTGTTCCCTGGCAATTGCAAATAAAACTTGTAACATGGCTGTTTGTTCCATTATACAACGCCTGCAATTTTGCATGACGCCTTTAATTGTGTCTCTCACATGGTATGTTGAGGGTTCTGCAGATGTAATTGACTGACTGGATGTTTGTGCTGCTATTACAGTCTGTATTGCTTTAGTTTCTAGTGTGGGGGATGTCGGTGGGTGTACATAGCATATACAGGTTTGTGGGGCTTGCATTTCTACATATTCCATATATATGTGTGTGGGCTCCGTCCCTAATTAGAGAGCTAACAGTTAGTAGACTTATGTTATGGGATTGTACGTTGGGCCGTTGTTAATTGGTTTCTATATTGTCTGCAGGTGAGCTTGCTACTTGTATACCTCCGGAATTGCAGCGATATATCAAGGGATATGTGTAAGTGACAGCTATCCCTTGTATTTCTGTCCCAGATATTTGCAGTCATTGTGGTTGTGTTGGTAAAAGAACCTGTTTGCCATGGGTTGCCACCTTTTCATATGGGCATTGTTGGACACTTGCGGGACACACAGCGGTGTTTGCAGGCCAACACATAGCCACGGTCAGTACACAGGTTAGCACATACTTTTATCCTCAATACATACCTATTGTTGTGGGACTTCGGCTACTTATCATATTGCATGTAACATTTACGTTTCTTACATACAGGCATAACTATTAAATACGACTATTACATTATATATGGGACATATTACTGTCCTAAAATCTCAGACATTTGCCCTTTGTACTGTTTTATGTCAGGACACACCTGCCCAGGGTGGGGCTGTCCCTCCTACTGTGGGACAGGTGGTAACCGTATGCCTACGGCTAGCTATACCCACACCTACCGTACTGATCTACCTCTGACTTGGCACTAACAGACACATGTTGCAGACACACACACACATTACAGTCACACGGAGATGCACACGGCACCCTCAACGCACACATACACAGACTACGGCACTCACAAACACAGTTGAACACAGTACCTACGTGCACCGCAACACCGGCAGCAGTGACTAAATGTCCCTTCATATCATCATACTATTACTCACGGCTGTACTGTTCCGGTACTGTGTTCTATCGGTCTTTCAGCCTCGTGGTTATGCATATCGGTATGTTACACATTCCATAGTTGGCGGTTTCCTATTTATTTGTACCTTCAAGGTGTTATGAATGTCGTTGTCCTATCTATTATATTTGCAGATATCACTGAATCCATCTATATCAACATATATCACTCTATTGCCCTTTCTATCTGTATTATATATATGCATATGTGTACATATATATATATATCTATATATATCTATCAATATATATATATATATATATATATATATATATATATATATATATATATATATATATATATATATGTATATATATATATATCTGGCGGGGAACGTGACAGGCACACAGCACCACCATATGCTGTAAGGCTCATGTACTGTTCAGGTGTTGACATTCCGTATTCCACTAGCTGTTGTGTGTACAATATTTGAGGGCTGCCTATGTAGGAGTCACACATTGGGCCACCTATACATTACAATTTACAGGTGGTCATGTTTGTGTGCCATCCGTTTTACTGTGTGTGCAGATGGAGAGGTGTCAGTCCGTAGGGGCCTACACTGTCAGAGTATGTGCTATACGTTCCCTCTTTGCCAAGGCGTAGGCATATTGGGCACGCCTCCATCTGCCTACTGGGGCTGGCACAGTGTGTTCATGGTCTGACTCCCTCTGTGCCTGTAATGGCCTTGGCAATTGCAGTGGGCTATGAGGGCCTTCACCATTTTGTCCCTGCCGCAGCTACTTCCGCAGGATCATATTATGTAGCATGGCACATACTATGACGATGTGGGCACACGTGCCTGGAGAGTACTGCAAGGCTCCACCAGATGTATCCAAGCACGGGAACCGTGATTTCAGCATCCCAAACACACGCTCTATGATGATTCTGGTTTGTGCGTGTGCTTCATTATGGCATTCTTGCATGGGTGTGTGTGCATTTCTGATGGGAGTCATCATCCATGGCTCCAGTGCATAGCCAGCATCCCCCACAAGATGGCCATGTGGGATGTCCCCCCTGACAAATACCTGATACAGCTGTGAGGCATGCTAGATATGGGAGTCATGGTAGCTTCCAGGGCTGCCAGCACACACATTCAAGATAATGCCCTGGGCATTGCACACGACCTGGCAGTTGATGGAGTGGAACCCCTTGCGATTTATGTAGCACCTACCATGCTCACCGGGTGGTGATTTGATTTGTATGTGCGTGCAGTCTATCGCACCCAGTACCTCCGGGTAGTGTGCCACATGGTGGAAGTGGCGCATATTGCTGGCCAACTCCTCCTGAGTTCGGGGGAAGTATATCTGCTCATTGGCATGTGGTAACATGGCATCCAGGAACTGGTGTAGTACCCTGGATGCTGATGCCTGTGAGATCCCCATTATATCTCCAGTTGGCCTTTGAAAGGTACCTGTGGCCAGTATTCGCAGGCTTACACATACCTCCGTGTCCACTGGGATGGGTTCCCCTCTGTTGTTTCTGGTTCTCAGGCGTGGCCGGCACAGCTCCACTATTTGCTGTAAGATGTCCCTGTCCACCCTGTAACGCTCTACTATCTCCAGGTCATGTAGCCCCTGGTAGGTTACCCTTGGTCTGAACACTTTCCTTTTCCTCCGAGGCCTGCGGTGGGTGTCGGCATCATCCTCCATAACACCGTCAGTCTCTAACACATGCTGATGAATCACAGCTATGGCAGCTCCCAACATGTACATTTTAAAAGTTCCCCATGTGTTTACACCTATGGTGCAGTGTTTGGGAATACACAGGTGAGTGGCGGGTGCTTTCACACTTTATACTATTGTGCTGTGAACACCGATGATGTCATAGGGTGTGTATGTATGATCGTAGCTACAGGGTATCTTATGTGTTTTACTGCCGGAACTACTATTGTGGTGCCTTTGGTGTTGAATTACATTTGGCTGCTGTGGATTACCTCTTGATCTTCCCTTTACATTTCTGCACGTTGCACCTACCATTTTCTGGCATGCATCCAGCAGCCTACTTTCATTTGTACTTTCCTGAACCTGGCGTATCTTGCGTTATGTGTGCTACTGACGGTCTGCTGTGGGTTTGCTTTGCTCTGCTGTGTCAGGTCTCCTATCTTTGCAATCCAATACTTCCCCTCCTTTCTTTGCATTCCAATGCCTCCCCTATCCTGTTTTGCAGGTTTCTGCAAGCAGACTTGTCAGCTGCCATTGATTGGCCATCGTGAGTTGATTGGTGTTGATTGCTCATTAGTACTCCAATTACCCTACTTCAGCATTTCCTTCTTTTCTTCCCCTAACCTTCCTGTTTGTGCTATTGTTCGCGGCACGTGCGTCCAATTACTGGGTTTCGGGCACGTTTTCATCCCCATACACATGCACTTTTGGGCACCATGTGTGCTCTCAGCTAAACGATTCTATACCTTCCTCCTCACCCCTGTCCTGCAGCTTTGCTTAGCAATGGACAGGACAGATTTGCATTGCTCCAATGTGTTTACTGCTACGGTGGCACACCCCTCTGCTGATGTCATGTATCTCCTCTGAGCCACTCCTCGGTGTTATACCGCTGTGCCGTATGGTACAACCTTCATCCGGCGGGACATTTGCAATTCAGTATTATCTGCCTCATTTGCATGGCATTGACTACTAATTCATAGTTACCGCGCCAGACACTATCGCAGGCCCTTAGCAACCCTTGCACCTTGGTTGTGGTGTTCCATGCCTACCATTGTGTATTATGCTGTAAACCTGATTTCTATTACGTTGCGATTTTATGACATTTTTATATTATTCCTTTATGTTACAGTTTCCGCACACATGCCCTGTGGTTGTGCTGAGCATTACTGTGGACATGACATTAAATGTTGTTTTTTATGTGTTATGCATCTTTTCTTATGCCATTGGCTGTGTATTTCGCCATTGGCATATGTTAACTTTGTGATACATGGGTCTGGCCCGCTTCCATAGCTCTGATGTTCTGTTTAGGAAAATGTAAACCGTGTTTTTTGGTTTACATTTCCGTGGGCTTACGCTACGCCTGCACCACTTCATGAATCACTATATGCCTTCATTTGCATGGTGCGACACTGTGCATGGGGTGATTAGCATACCTAAGCCGGGGGCTGCGCAGTTCTGGCGTACTCCGGTAGTGCACGTGGAATTGGATCGTACCTGAATCGCTCGACGGCCATATTTGGCATTATACCGCCTACGCCTGGTGCAAGCTTCATAAATCCCGGGGCTTTTTTATTTTAAAATATAATACTTTGGAACCTAATGGGTTAAACAAAGAATGCAAGTGGAAATATGTGATATAATTGATTAATTATTTGATGGGTTAATTGTTTAATTTTTTAAGTATATAAGATGGATGAGGGTTGTATGTCTTTGTATTCGTAGAAGGCTTGTAGCCGAAGTGCTAAGTCTTGTTCTTAATAAAATTGGTGAATTACCAGAGTCCATGACTATATATTGTTGTTTTTTTTTTATAGTAGCCACACTTCCCTGTTCAATGTTGCCACCTTCCAACTGTCCAATATCTGTGTACTCAAGGGACTGGGTATGTGTAGGCATACTGACTGTGTACGGTGATAATGAGGGCAGAAGAGGGATGTAAACCTCTGTGACAAATTCAGCCCCTGCAACCCACAGCTGTGCCTCACTTTGGCTACCATCATCATAAGAGTCTGAAGAGATACTGACATCAGGTTTGAAGGGGACAAAGACCAACCTCCCAGGTCACCTGTGATACAAAGGTAAAAACATCACATTAATACCGGCACTATTATGCTATGCAGTACTGTGTTGCAATCTATGTTAAGCTGTATACACTGCTGTCACTACTACAGACTTGTATAACCCACAATCTGATATAGTAGGACATGAGGACATTATTTTCTACCCAAATCTGTAAGTATTTGAAAATAACAGCTCTTTAAACTAGACTCTCATTAGCAAGACAAATTATGCACACTGTTGACAATCTGCAGAACTCTTCACACTTTACAGGTATGGCCATTTGAAAAGTCCTGAAAATACTGAGAAATCAATAAATGCGGTCAAACCTACAAGAAAGAGTTATGACAATAAAGTGTGTACAGTCAAAACATATGTATACATTTGTCAATAATGCAGAAAGTACACCAATTCCGCCAGCTGGCCTAGGATGACACTTTAGCTAATACCGTTGGCAAAAAATGTTTTGTGCTTACCAGCAGCAGGAGCATGGCCTCTTCTTATTCCTGATGGTCCTAAAAACATTTGCAGGAGAAGTAATATAAACAGTGCTACGTTTCACTCTGAAACTGGTACTACATCTAAATATCTCCCATTTACAGTAGCTACTACGTTAACAGGTATGTGGGTCACAATATCTGCATTAGCTTAAAACTGCAGCTAAGCTCCTCCCCCCACCCCATGAGACAGCTGACACCCACATAAAACTATGTAGACCCTGATGCGCTAAATGCTACTTTATTCCAATGCTGATGCAACTAAGCATACCTGGATTCTCCTCTTGAGTGGATTGGCACCCACATCCACAACATATTGTGTGATGAATGCCTGTGAGCTGTCCTGTGTTGCAAGGTTCACCAGGAATTCCTCTGTGGCTGACAGAGGTTGTTCCACTCCAGGCCCACCACCAGTGACCTGATGATCTCTGGCCATGTCTGCTGCCCATCTGCATGCAGAATTGATCATGTCCATTGAACTATATCACACCAGATCATAAGTGCAATTGAGGTATGTGTTTAAGGTAAGTATGTTAGCCAAAGGTATCATTAACAGGGTCAAAGACAACATGTCTGCTGTGTCCTACAACAAGGTAGGCAGTACATGTACCAGTAGGTCAACCATTTGGACAACCGCTGTTGTTATGTTATGGTAGTCATCTGGAACATTTGGGCTGGCAACCCTTGCTTCTAGCATAACCTCCATATTTGTATGTTACTTGTGCAGTTGTGGTTGTTTGTAATATCAATCGTAAATCATTGTGTGCTGCAGTCTGATATCACTGGGCCTCATTGGAATTATATATTTCAAAATCCTTGGTGAATGCATAATAATGTATGACCTGACTCTGTATGCATTTTCTAGTGTTGTAATAGGAATATGTTAATTGTGTTCCTATCTATAGGCCTTTGACTTCCATCATTGCAAAACAGACACTCCATCTGTATTGCTTTGGGTGACTAAATAGGTGATGAGTTAGTCATACATATCAGAATTCATAATGGTGATGTACACATACATGTATTTTAAATGCTAGACACCACTGGATTTGAACCCAGAACCATGTGGAACAAAACTTAAATATTTCAAAGCATTTAACCGAATGAGCTAGTAACACTGGTACATCCAGTGCAGTTTAAAATGTAGATTTAGTCACACACTTACATACTGTTACATACCTCATTTACATCTATTATTATGTACATGGCTTTATAGGAATGTATTTCTACACCAGTGTCCCAATTAAACACCTATTTTTCAATTAATATTTTAGCAGGTGTATTTTTAAATGTTGCAGATATAATTGCACAGTTACCAGCTGTTAAATACCTCACTTACATCTATTATTATGTGTCTGGCTTTATAGTGATGTTTTCCTATACCAGAGTCCAAGTTACACTTCCATTCTTCCATTACTCTTTTAGCAAATTTGCACAACATGGCATGATGTGCAGCATTGCTTAAACATGCTTAATGTTGGAAAAATGGCAAGTATCATATTTTGCTCAAAAGAGCTGTGTTATTTAACTGCCCGTGTAGGCTGGTGGGTTAATGCACTGGTATTCAGGGGCAATGGTCCTCAGTTCAAAATACAGCATGGGTGGAATTTTTCAAAGTGATTACTATGTTTTCACCTACATATATCAATATAGTGCTGTTTAGTACAGCTAAGCAATTCATTACACAAAAAATCTTTAAAGAAAAGAAAAATGGGGAGACATAACAGTGGTGAAATGGGGTGCAAACATGGGAGAAAACATAGTGAAAGGCAGGTAAGTATGTGCAGGAATGTTGTAGAAAAGAATGATAGTTATCAATTTCTTCAACAGCAACAACACTTTAATAGTTTTTTAACTGCATTTGGACTGTTACCCCAAGAGAGAGTGTGTTGTTAAGCCAATTGGACCAAATTAAGTGAGTTCAGTGGACTTGTGCAAAATGGAAAGCTATGTACGGGACATTTTTTTTTTGTGTGGGACAGGTGCCCATTTTATTTTCAGGGTGAGAGTGGAATGCTGGGGGAGGGACATAGGTATTTGTGTGGGAGGTAAATTAGAAAGGTGAAGCTTTTGCAGACAGACAAGACAGACACGGTTGGTGTGTGACACAAGAGGGATTGAATACCTTGGTTGGTAAAGGTGTTGTGGAATCCCAGTCTTATGGATGTCAGGCACAGTAGCACTGTGACTCAAGTCCTCACCCCCAAGACTGTCAGCAGTGCTCCTTCACTGCTCCTGTGGAAGCAGTGGTTGACACCAGTGCTCGGGGCAAGGCTGCCCCACCAGGATGGACAGCATGATCACCATCTGGCATAGGTGTGCAACAAGAGTTCAGTGCACCATGCCTGGCAGTTCATCATGGATGACATAATCACCCACTCCACTTCCACTCCCAGAGAGGGGACCACCCCCAACCTGTGGGGCTGAACTACATGAAAGAGCAGGAAGTGCAGAGGCAGCAGAGGGGTTCCAACAGGCTGTGGCCCAGATGTGCTGGACCCTGGTGTCTCATCCGGGGAGCCAAAGTAGGTAGATCATCAGGAACCAACTTGCACTGTGGTAAATTAAATATAAATATAATGAAAAATAAACATAATCAAAACAATTTAAGTAATAACATAAAAAAGCAATTATGAGTAATGGAAATAAATGTAAAATAATATAATGAAGAACCCAACAATAAGTAATGTAAATGAAAGCATTTTAGCAAAAACACAATATTAAATTATACATAATGCCAGCATAAGAGATAATTACAAATAATATGATAATATCAAATGATAATAAATATAATTAATAAATAAAAGAAGATAAAGGAGTGGGGTGAGAGAAAAATGAAGAACATCAGTAACTTCATAGATAATATTACACAGACCACTTCTAAATACTTCTATATATATTACATTTCACTTGTGAGAACAGTGCCTGCTTAATCTGTATATATACTGTTGCATATACATAACTCTCAACTTGTTAGCATGGTAAATTATGGGCCAAGCCATATAAAATGGTGGTATAAAGAAACATCAGCAGGGATCCTTTTTACCTACAGTACTCAGACATTAGTACTAAGGTGTTCTGATAACAGATTTGTCATGAAATCCCATTCCCAGTATTGTCATATATCTGCAGATCAAAGGACCACACATATGGCACACAAGGCATTAAATTATACAAATATCATGATAGTTGAGAGGTCTGTTCATGTACACTAACTACACTAGACAGCTGGACATTTCTCAGTTGGCTGCCATGGGAGAAGAATCCACAAGCAGTGAGTACAGGAAAAGTGACCATTTCATTTAAAAAAATAATTTTGCACACAAACATCTCCTTCAGAACTTTTATTGATTGTTGTTGTCACAATTCCTGATTTTACACATATGCATAGCTGTGTCTGGTGTCAGAATAGAACACACAAATAGTGAGTACAGGAATACTAAACACTTTATTTGACATTAATTATCAAACACTTTATTTGACATAAATTAATTATCAAAGCTCCATCTCCTATTAACCTTTATTGCTTACTGTTGCATGGAATTTGGCATTTACACACATGGATAGCTGTCTACGTATTCTGTTAACATACCCTGTTGATTTACAGAGTACACTTTACATGAACAGAACACATGTTTGAACCTTAATCTGGGTATTGCACTACATTTATTTCTGACAGATGCATATACATTATATAATACCTTAAGCTGTAACAACTGGCTGGTGTCAGATTAGAACACACAAGCAATGAGTACAGGAATATTGAACACTTTATATGACATAAATTAATTATCAAAGCACCATCTCCTTTTAACCTTTATTGATTAATGTTGCATGAAATCTGGCATTTACACAAATGGATAGCTGTGTAGTGGTCTGTTAACTTACCCATTTATCCTGTTCATGTATTGAGTACAACCTACAGCATATTTCAGACAATTAGCAGAGTAGAACAGTGAGTCCTAATCTGAGCAGAATACAAACATTAACTGATGGTTGGAAGCTTTGCTATACAGTAATGCATGCTTACTTGCTTTAACTTCCTTGCCCATTTCAGATAGGCAGTGACACATTAATAAAGATGTAAAATATCCCAGGTATGTCATACCTGACTGTAAAGTCTACAAAATCTGTAGCTACTTGATTGTATTATTAAGTTTTGCATTAAGTTATGACTTTGATGATTTTCCTACTTGCCATACGATTGCCTCATCCTGGCCAAACACCCTGCATGGGACTGGAAAATGCAAGCTCTCTCTTCTGGAGTTGAGATAGGAGAAGCAAACCATTATGCATTCCAGTTTTTCAGAGATTCGGCTTGTATATTTATAAATTACTGGGAAACATACTTACATATCTGTGGGGTGTGGCCATCCCAAGCTTCTTGGATCCAGGTGTCCAAGTTTCCCCTCTTCCTACATCTCAGGTCGCAATAGTGGTGACAACACTGCTCACCAGTGTGAGGGATATCAGTAGCAATGGTAAGCTCCCTGGTCAAATGATCCCAGGCCTCAGACTTATACTCTGAGCCCTGGTAGTTGCCCTGCAGCAGCTGGGGTCCATAATCCTGCACCAGGAATCCAACAAAAATTCTGGACTCCCCACTTTTGCACATGAAATTGCACTCCTCCACCTACAGCAGAAGCCATATCCACAGCCAAGGTAAGACTCCAAAGAATGCTATAAAATTCCCACTTACTGACCTTTAAATAAGCTGCATTCCCACCCTTGCACACCATACTGTAACTTTCAAAAAAGTGCCTTGTCATTTAGCACCGCACAAACTCACACAACCCATGTTTAAGTGGAGTTTAGCAATGCACAAACTGGAATGGACCATTGACCATGTTTAAGTGCTGTTTAGGATTGCACAGCCTTTGTAAATGTAACAATTTTTTAATTTAATATAAACTGATATTTCAGTCACCTGACACATTTGTACAGCAATATATTTAAAAGGTTTGACTGCTCAGGACTCAAACTGAGGACGTACTACATTGTGGGTCATAACTCAACCTATCTATCCACTCGGATAGTGAAGTAAACTTGTATTTTCAGATGCACTGCAAATGTGCCTGTAAGCGTAGCAAAGCTTTGCTGTACAGGTTTGCATGTTGCCAAGTACAAGAGAACTACAACAATTGGATACATCTGGTTTCTATTTTTAGATGTGCAGCAGATGTGTAATGTATATCTAAGCACACTTAAGCATTGCTAATTAATTTAATTAATTAATTAAAATTGAATGCATCTGGTTTCTATTTTTAGATGTCTAGCGGATGTGTGCTGTATATGCAAAGTGAAGCTAGGCATTGCTAAGCAAAGTGCCATCCAAACAAAAACATAGAAAAAAATTAATTAAGATTGAAAACACCCAGTTTCTATTTTTAGATATGTAGCAGATGTGCAGTGTAAGTTTACCTAAGCATTGCTAAGCAAATATGCACATAAATGTAAGACAAAAATAAATAAATAAATAAAATTGCTATTTAATGCAGTAAAATTTGTTGTACACCTTTCAGTCCAGGTTAATGAACCAAAAGGTATTGTGCTGTGCTTACCAATTGCCCAGAAGTTTTCTGGACAGTCTACAATTAAGGCACAGCTTATACAGTCTTGCATACATGGATTCAATACCCATGTTACTGCGATCTCCTTTGGCAGCGAATCATGATTAATATAAATAGTGTGCTGCCGAGGAGGAACCATGGTCATGTACACCAATATATTCAGTATAGGCTGTACACAGAACCTACAAGGATTTTATTGAATCCTGGGGTATATATTGAATCTAATAGAATATTCTTAAGTTTTGATTCCATTCTTTTCTGTACTATTTTCATAAATATTGTGTAATCGGTATTATTCAAAACAATACGGTATTATTCAAAACAATAGGCCTCCAATTTCTAATATCTTTTCTCTCACCTTGTTTTCCATACAAATTTAAAAATTCTGCTACATAATTCCTTATATTTAAATCCTCCATTAAACTCCTCATTTAGCACTTCTATAAAATACATCTTTTGACTTACTGTCATGTTCTTATACATTTGATATTCTAAGCCATCCGTATCTGCTGCGGTATGCATATTTACTTGCCTTAGTACTATATCCAGTTCTTCTAATCTTATGTTTGTTTTCCAAATCTATATTTTCTTTCTCAGAGAAAGTTCTTACTTTCTATGATGTCCTTTGTTCTTTAATAATATTTCTAAATCAATCTTTTATATAGTATACAACAATGGTTTATGTTATAGTATCAAAGTTTTTAAACTTCGAATGCTATAATATTGACCCATTTTTGTCGAAAACTCAAAATAGCGAAGCTACGGAACTTCAAAATCTTACCTAGGGTAATATTTCGGTTGTCCATTCCATGGCTTCACTATTTACTCTACTGTGGTGGGAAGGTTATGAACCAGGGTAAGGTAAGTATGCGAACGGAGGTTACAGACCGGGTTAAGGTAAGTGTGGGAACGGATTGGGGTAAGGTGAGTGTGCGATAGTTAGGGACATTAGGGATAGGGAATGGGTAAGGTGAGTGTGCAATAGCTAGGGACTTTAGGGTTAGGGAGCGGGTAAGGTGAGTGTGCGGTAGTTAGGGGCTTTATGGTTAGGGAGCGGGTAAGTTGAGTGTGCGGTAGTTAGGGACTTTAGGGTTAGGGAGCAGGTAAAGTGAGTGTGCGGTAGTTAGGGACTTTAGGGTTAGGGTTGGGTTAAGGTGAGTGGATAAATAGTAATGTAGGGTTAGAATTATGGTTTTGTTAAGTGTATGTGTGTGGTTTATTTATTTTGGTGTGCTTGTGTTGTGTGTTTGTGTTTCGGAACAGTGAATTTTTTTCCCTGGGAAAAAATTTGCTGTTCTGTAGGTTCGATATTTTGTGGTTTAGATATTTTAGGGATGATGAAATAGCATTCGCTATTTAAATCATATGATAGGGTAATATAAACGCTACAACAATGCATGTTATATCTCTTTGGTCATGCTGTACTATCCCTTTTTGTTTATTAATTCACTCATTATACTATCTTCCTTAACTATTTTATTTAAATAAAGAACTAGCTCTTCTTTTTTTGCCTTCTAGGAAATATCTTTGTTTGTACATCATTTTTTTTTTTTACTTTTGTTGATTCATTGCATGTATCTCTTGTTCTTTCTCAAAATATTAATTTTCATTCCTTTCTAAATTTTTAATGAGTCTTCACTTCTTTTTTACTTCTTTTCTCATTTTAACTTGCCAGCCTTGATAACATTTTTTTGTATTTATTTTTAAAAGACATCCACAATTCAAACCATTTTTTATAGAACTATCGCAAACGTATGTGATCTCCCCATAATTCTAACTTTCTTTTTTCACCCTCACTTATCCATTCTACTCTGTTACTTATTTTTAGACTTTTTCCTCATCTTAACATTACTAACTTTGCCTCTGATTTATATCCAGATAGCTTTATAGGCTGAAAAAACTGTGTCTAGTGTACATTCATTTTTTTATTTCACATCTTTTCAGAATAATAAAGTCTATCTGTGTTTTATATAGTCCTGTACTATATGTACATGAATTGTTCTTCCATATTCTTGATTTCCTACATCCCATAATTTCTATATCTTTTTTACATCATTACCTTTCTTTTTTTCTCAAATTACAAGTGAAGTCTCCTACTATAATAACATCCATATTAATAGCAATGTAATTCAGTATTAAGACAAACATATATTATCTTTCGTTACTAATTACATATGCATATAATGTAATTATTCTACAGACTTTATCTCTCTACCTCACATAAATAACTGCCAATTCTGCCCATTAAAATTATAGCAATATCAAGCATATTAACTGCCTTTTTCATATGTATTGCTGTTCCTGAACATAAGTCTTCTACATACCAATATATCTCATTACCCCACAGGCATTCCATTTGAAATCCTTCCGCTTTCTTTAACAATGTTGACACTTCTAGTATAATGATATCACTATCACATTTTATACCACTGTATAATAGCTAGTCTAGTCCCTATGCTCTTAAAACTGCTAAAATATGATGCTAATATCCTGCAATTACTATTATTTCTATTTAGGAAAATGTTCTAAGAAAAAGAATACAACCTTTACTCTTTTTCTTTCTTCTTTTCCTTTGTGTTTAATCCAGTAATTTTTTTCTTTTTATTTCTCTCTCCCACTCTTTTACCTCTAGATTTTTTACTATATTCCAAATAATATCTTCTTTGTCACTAACTTCAGTACCTTCTTCTATATTTAATTCTTGTTTTTATGTGTCATATTTTTATCAACATTTTTGACTGTTTTTCTGTATTTTTCTACATGATTTTGTCTCTGTTCTTCACTTGCTGCTTCCATAACCCCTTGAATGTGTTCAGATGCATTAGATTCATGTATTTAAACTTTCTCTGTTTTACAATCCATCCACATATGATCTACCATATTGCATTTATAACATTTTAATTCACATTTTTGCATCATGACCTATCACTCCACATATAAATAATTTCCTTTTTGTACAATCACCAATCAAATGATCTGATTTTCCACAGAAGAAACACATTTTGAGTTCACCCCAATATTTAAAAACACCTTTTTGACCATCTAAATGTATAATGCAAAGGATATGAATGATTTTATCATTTTCCATTTTAAGTACATTACATTCCCTAGCCCAAGTCTATGCCCACCATCTATTATTCACCCCTATTGTAAAAAAACGTTAGACAAGTCCAATACATCTTTATATATGTTATTTAAATGTCTTGTCAAAGTCTTGTCAAAGTCTCATTTCAATTTCTGTTCTAAACTGAACATGAATTTTCTTCCTAGTTTGTCTGAAAAATCCTTTAACTACATAAGCATTCCACTGAGTACAGTCATTCTTTTTTTTCATATTGACTCACATAAAGTTATTTTGCTTATATGAATGAAATCTCTTACCTCTGCTGGAGAAATTCCTAAAGGTGAAATAATATTGCCCCATACATCAAATTTTACTGTTTCACTTTCTTCTTGGAGAAAATTCTAACAGTATACTTTCTTCTTTGTTTTGCAACAGTTTCTTTTCCTAATGTCCTTTTTTTTTCTTTTTTTATCTTAAGCATATCAGTATGTTTTTGTCTTACCATTTCCAATTTTTTTGTATCAAAAGTACCTTTTCATTTTACATTTTGCCCATTATACCTTCTCATGCCACATCCTTGCCACTCTCAGGTTCACTTTCCTCACATTATTTCTCTAATAAAACATTCTGTAGCCCTCCTGACTGGAGAGTTGCAATAATACATCCTGCATCATGCTGGTTATCTTCCTGGAAAAGCTGCTGATAGAAAATCTCTTCTGAATCTGGAAAGGCTTGGCTGCCTTTCCTCCAAATATACACCCTTCTGGTGTTTCAAAAATATCTATAACAGACTCAACTGTCATCCTAACATCATCTCCAACAAATGAAACTACACTAGAAGGCAAATAAGCTTTCTCTCTCAATTCTCTGGTCTCAGAAACAGATATAGAAGGCTTGATTACCTTCTTTCCTCTCCTCTTATCTCTCAACATATTTTTAAGTTGATTTAAAGGTTCAACTGTTTTCTTGTGCTCCAAATGACCAGCAAACAACTCTCTTAACTCCATTGTAACTCCTTGCTTCTCAGAGCAGCCTCTGTGCTAGAAACATAAGAAGAAAGACAACAACAAAAATGTTCCTCCTCACTATGAAAACAGTAGGGGTACTTCATAAATATTTACAAGTGTAATATATATATATATATATATATATATATATATATATATATATATATATATATATATAAATGGGTCACCTACACATGGTTGACATTTCATAATGTTGAAGACCATATGGCCGAGACCATATGATTGTGACCATGTGGAACTGGCATCTCCATACAGTGTACAATTGAATTGAAAGATTTTCATCTTCTGCACTATAGTGCAATCCTGGAGTTTGTATATTTAAGTTATAGGGAGCTTGGGGCATAGCCCCCCATGGGGGGGGTGGAGGGGGCATACCCCCCCTGCAAGTAGTGAGAATTTAAGTTATTGTTGTGGGTTTTTATTACATGGTCAGCATTTTGAATATCGATCATATGGTCTCGGCCATATGGTCTTCGACATTCTGAAATGTAGACCATGTATAGTAGACCCATACAACACATACATATGTATATATATATATATATATATATATATATATATACACATATATATATATATATATATATATATATATATATATATATATATATATATATATATATATGGGTTCACTACATATGACTGAAAGTTCATATTACCGAAGCCCATTTGACTGAGACCAAATAACAGAAACTTCATTTGACTGAAAACCCATATGACCAAAAACTCATTTGACAGAAAAACAGCACTGGCAGGTATATGCCCTGTTCCCCACTGTAGTGCGACCCTGGAGTTAGATTATATTGTTAGGGGTGTGGGTGGTGCATCTCCCCACATTGGGGGATCTGGTGGGCAAAGCCCCCCACAAAGTTCAGTTTCACTAAACAATATCAATTTAAACCACAAACTATGTGATCAAACTAGGTGGGGGGGATGCACCCCCACCCCTCCCCAACAATAGATTCTAACTCCAGGGTCACATTACAGTGGGGAGCAGGGCATATACCTTTTACTTGCCTTACAGTGCTCTACAGACTGCCAGTGCAGTTTTTCAGTCCAATGAGTTTTCGGTCATATGGGTTTTTGGTCAAATGAAGTTTCGGTCATTTGGTCTCAGTCAAATGGGCTTTGGTCATATGAACTTTCAATCATATCTAGTGAACCCATATATATATATATATAAAACATATAGATAGATAGATATAGATATATACACACAAATCTATTTTCATAATTATACTACATTTTCTTATCTATTAGACCCCCAGAATTTACTTAATATTGCTGATAAAATCCATTCACCATTAAACATAATTTCAGTTATTCTTTCATTCCCTATAACCCATATAACATAAAATAACTTTTTTATCAATTCCTTTAATAGATTCTTTACTTCTAGTCTTATAATATCCATATTTAATAATAGCCATGCTTATTTTATCTACTTCTATATCTTTAAAAATCTTCTTTACATAATTTTCCCATAACATTTTTCCTTTTACGTTTCAAAAACACATGTTCCTTGTTTCCTCTTCTTAACAATGAAAACATATTCTGTCAGTTTTCTTCTTATATGGCATATTTCCTTTTACTGACAATATACCTATTACCAGTCTCCACAAAAAAAATCTTGATATTCTACTTTCTGATTACACCATTTGCATCTTATCTCTATAAGTTTAACTTTTTTCATCTGTTAGATTTTCCCATGGTTTTACATAGTAATGTTCTATCATTACAATCGTATACCATATTTTCTACCTTTTCTACATCATTCATTTTTATTTTCCACAAAAATATTTTCCTTGATAATATTTTATTTCCCCATTTATACATTTACTCTTTTTCTACCATGCCCCCAAATGTATCATACTTATATTTATGCAGTTTTACTACTAATCTCTCATCGTTTTCATTTATCCACTTTAACACTTTATACATATTTCATGAAGCAGCATATAGCACTGGGTTAATTAACCATAAATGTTCTGTATTTTTTATTTACATGGAAACACTTCTTTTTGCTGGATTTAATCTAGAACCCTATATAAATGAAAACATATCTGCAATAATTACTTTTCAAATGCTGTTGGCAACATAAATACACTTGTGAAGTATGCTATTATATCCATCAATACTGAATTTATCAAATGTCTTGTTTTTCTGAATGATAATGCATATGTTCTCCTGAAAAAGACATGGCTGTTTTATTTCTTCTATTGTTTTCTCCCATTGCATTCTACTGCATCTTTATACCTAAATGTTATACCTAACATAGAAATATAATTAACTGTAAAATATACACCTCCAGTATCTACCACAACCTAAACCTTTTGTTTTGTCTTTATTTAAAGCCATCTCTATTTTATTTATTTATTTTTATTTATTTATTTTACATTTGTTAACCGGGCTAGTCTAGCTGGATATATTTCCATTTTCAGTAGAGGCCTGGGGAGAAAAGCTCCAAACAGATATAAAAAGTAAAAATTATTGTTACATGGTAAATAAAGGATTAATAAAAAATACAACAAGTAATTATTACATACAAAAGATATTAACACTTGAGAACAGCAACAGTAAAAAATATTTATACTTAAGAAAGCAACAAACAAATGTAACACAGTAAGAATCATGTGCAATTGTTCACATCAGGTAGAAAGATTTCAGCAGTAAGTTGATTAGAGTTTAAACAGTAACAGTCTTGCTTACAAGACTAAGCATTAAAATGCTTGGAAGTTTGTTTGGAAGAGGAAGAAACAGTGGTGAAAAGGGTGGTTAGTCTGGGTTACTACAAGGGCATAACCAGTGCATTTGGATGTGTTTTTTTAAGTTTTTGTTTAAAGAGTGGCAAGGATGTGATTAGAGTTAGTTCATTGGGTAGCAGGTTCCAATTTTTTCCTGCTGCGTTAGTAAACAGAGAGTCACCAGCCACATTATTAGACTTGGTTATGTTAGCGAGGAGTTTGTTAGAAGAACGTAGGGAATTCAGATTTTTATAGGGGATTAAGAGATTGGAGAGTATAGGGGTGTTATTGGGTTGGTAAAATATCTTGTGGGCAATCGTGAGTTGGGGGATTATCAGATGGTTTTAGAATGCCAGCGAGACTAGTTGCCTAAGATTAAAACAGTGGCGGGTTCTAAAGGGATTGTCAGTAGCGAATATGGCAATGTTATTATAGGAAGTTGCTAGTTTGTTAAGGTTAGAATTCTTCAGGTTGGTATAAATAGGTGAAGTGTACAGAAGAGTCGAGATTAGATGGGAATGAGCAATCTTGGTTCTGGCTGCTGGGGATAGGAAAGGTTTTATTCTATATAAGGAGCCTATTTTTCTGTTGACTGTTTTAATGGTGTTATTTATATGGTAATCAAATGTGAGGTTATTGTCAATGGATATTCCTAACAGTTTAGTGGTAGAGTCTGGGAGAATAATAGTGCCATTATTTGAAGAGAATGAGAAGTGTATGGGGGAGGACTTGGTAGTGCAGTTAAAGAGAAGGAGTTTTGTTTTTTTTGGCATTAAGATGGAGGCAGCATTTTGTAAACCATGTTTCTACAGTGTTAAAAATTTTGAGTAAGAGAATATAGTTCTGATGGAGAGGTTGCTGAGCATATTAGTGTAGAATTGTCTGCATATTGAATGCAGGTGGCTTGCAGAATTGCTACATGGAGATCATTGATAGATAATGAGAAAAGAAGTGGTTCAAGAATGGAGCCCTGATGGACTTTGATGGTGACTGGCAGAAAGGATGAAATTTGATTTTCCCAAAGAACTGCCTGTTGCCTGTTGCTGAGGTAGGATCTGAACCATTTAACAGCCTGAGAGTCAAAGGAAAGGGATTCAAGAATATTGATTAAGAGGGTGTGGTTTACCATGTCGAAAGCTTTAGAGAGGTTAATAAAGAGTGCAGATGAGAGGAAGTTTTTATTATGGTTTCTATTGATGGTATCTGTAAAGGATAGAAGGGCACTAGTGGTGCTATGTGATGGCCTAAAGCCATGTTGACAGTTTGCTATTATGTTATGTTGAGATAGATGATGTAAAAGTTGTTGGTGAATGCATTTTTCCATAATTTTTGCTAAGGGTGATAAGAGGGCTATTGGCCGATAAGTGTGTGGGATGAGGTGAAGTATGGGATTGGTTGGAAGAGAGAGAGGGTGTGGTTAGGGAAGTATAAGTTTAGGACCTCTGGGGGTGGGTGAGAATTGGGGGTAGGGTAGGAGAGCGGAGTGAGCCCGTAGGGCAAACGGAGCAGGTCAGAGCTGAGAGAGGCTGAGAGGCAATCATTTATGCAGAGAGACTGAGTTCTGCAGTCATAGGAAAGGTAAGAGACATTTTCTGTTGCTAATTATCAGAAAAATGGTGAACAAAGGTATAGCTGTGCAGGGGAGAAAGTTATGAAAAAAACAGTTATATAACAGAGAGAAAGATATTTATAAAAAGTGCTAAGGCAGGAAAGGAGGTTTAAACAGAGAGTTAATTGAGGGGGCCAGTAGCTATAGTAGTAATTGACAAAAAAACATTCTAGTTATTAAAACTCCCAGACTTAACCAGGATCATTCCCTTTTCAACTTTTCAAGGGGTGGGGGGTAAGTACTTGAATAGAAAGTACAAGCAGGGATAGCAGAGTCTAGCTGGTCTGCAGAGCTAGTGGATTTCTACATCCAGTGAAAGATGGTTTTCCATAGCTTGAGGTCTGCTGCCCTCTAGTGGTAAATGTGGGGAAAAACTAACTCCACTAGGATAGTAGGAGAAGGAAGGGTAAGATGGTAAAGAGATGGTTGGAGGGGTAGGTCCGCGGGTGTGCTGGCCCTTACAAATGAATTTAATTTTAATGCACTCACAAGTAATTTTAAATTAACGCACTCACAAGTTTATAGTTAAAT
Organism: Protopterus annectens; assembly: GCF_019279795.1. NCBI lineage: Eukaryota > Metazoa > Chordata > Ceratodontiformes > Protopteridae > Protopterus > Protopterus annectens. Next base: position 1,030,098,904 of record NC_056731.1, on the reverse strand, counting down.
CCTAAATATACTGTAGGATAACACCTACGCTGTGAGGCTGAATGCAAAGAGTCTAGATAGATCTTGTGGGGCTTCTAGGTTGTGTTTCCCTTCTGTTCAGTTGGATTTCATTAACCTCACAGGGTTTCTGATAGAGGGACAGGCTGTGTCTCAACACAGGGCTTGGAAGCTGAAAATGAGACAGAAAGAATGTTAAATTTGTTAGCCAACTAGTTAAGTATTATGCAGGAGTGGACGGTAAAGTGTGGAGGAGGAGTGCAAGTCAGTAGTTGAGTGGAGAGTAAGATACAGTGAGGTATTAGCACAGTGGTATTAGCACAGAGTGTAAGATACAGTAAGGTATTAGCACAGGTATTCAGCTTATGTAGTCATATACATTTAAATGTATGGCTCAGAAAAGCAATGCATATATAGCTACTACAGTCAAAAACATGTAATTACTGACTACAATACAGCATTAACTAAAGAAGAAAAAACTAAACTAAGTAGTTCAACCTTTGGAAAAACAAGAAAATGAACCAAGTGGTGTACCAGTAATACTGCCCTTCACAGTCATATAATAATGTAATATCAAGTATAGTGATTAATTTTGACTACAGCACAAATAGCCCAGTAATAATTTCTTAAGTAACAATTGGCTAGCACGAGTGTAGCGCTCATTTCCTGAGCACAAGATTAAATAGGCTGAAGCAATAAAGTAAGTTAAACCCATTTTGTACCCTAGTGGACCAGTTGCAAAAAGGAGGACAACACCTTTAGGATGTATGTAATGTATTGCCGTGTTATATGTATACCAGAGCCCAAGAGAGGGGCAGGATTGGTATGGACCTCAGCAGGTAGCGCTGTGTTAAAAAGATTATTTTCTAACCGAACAAACTTGTGAGAAGCTCACAAAGGGTTATAAATAAATGTATAAATGAGAAACCACCCTGGGTGCCAGGAAGTCTAGTCGCCAGGGAGAAGTACACCCTCAATTATGACTAGAAGCTCAGAAAGGCTGAAATAAATTTGTAAAAGTGAAACCACCCTGAATGCCGGGTAGTATAGCCACCAGGGAGAAGTACACCCTCTAAGTATAATTAGCCTAAGCAGGCTAGACCTCAGCAGGCAGCGCTATGGTTAAGGGATTATTATTTGCTGCAAGAAGCTCACAGTGGGCTGTACTAAATATATAAATTAGAAACAAGAGAGGGACAGGGCTGGTTTACACCTCAGCGGGTAGCACTATAGTTAAAAGATTGTTATTTGCTAACCGGACAAACCAGCGAGTAGCTCACAGTAATCTATAATGAATTTATAATTAAGAAACCACCCTGGATGCCGGGTAGAGTAGCCGCAAGGGAGAATTAAACCCTCTGTGTAAGATTAGTGTAACCAGGCTATCCAACTACCACAGCGTAAACAGGCTATCCAAATACCACAGCACAGCAAATGGGTGAACAGGTTAACTAACAGTCAGCAAGTTAAGAGTTAAAGAACCTCGACGGCTAGCAGTAGAATTTATAATTAAGAAACCACCCTGGATCATCTCTAGACATTCATTTTTGCAATTTATTATTTATTTTATCCAAATTTTGTTTTTTGCAATTATCATGTCATCTGTATATGTTAACAGAACTGGAATTCTTAAGCCTTCAGGTGCTATATACCCTGCCTCCTTGATTTTGTAATTAATTTCATATAATACACATTCATAACCAATGCAAAGAACATACAAATCATTGGACATCACTGTCTTATACCTCTCTTCATGTTTACCTTTTGGCTTAACCAGCCATTTACAAGTATTTTTACTTTATTATTACTATACACTGACATACATACATTTTCAACTTTCTCACTTATGTCTATATTCTTTCACTACTACCTATACGATTTCATTTCCAATTGTGTCAAATGCCTTATTAAGGTCTCCTATAATGATTTTTGCTTCTTTTTTTCTGTTCATAATATCATCCACAATTTCTCCAACTATCATTAATAATTCTTGACATTCATTTCCCGTTTTACTATATATGTTATCTTCCATAAAATGTTCCATTTTAGTTTCAAATCTCTTTTGTAATATTTTCATGAAGATCCTATAATCATTATTATTGAATACTTTTGGTCTCCCATTTTTTAATTGTCTTCTATCTTCTTTATTCCATATGATTTCAAGTATTACACTACATAATTCTTTATATATAAACTTTTTATTTCACTATTCATTTAAAATACACACACACACACACACACACACACACACACACACACACACACACACACACACACACACACACATAAAATAAACTTCAAAAAGATCAATACACGGCAGGTTCAGGTTAAGGCACTTTAATCTTGCAGCAAGGAGACAAAAACCTGCTAATACAGAGTTTTTCTAACTAAAATCAGGAAGTAAGATCATCTTTATACATTTTCTAACAAGACATTGCCTACCAAGCTGACGTAACAGATCACAAGTTCTAACATCATTACTTCATAGCAGCTGTTTGTCCATGATTTTCTGCTTGCACTATCAATTTTATGAAAAACTTCCTAAGAAAAACAACGTGGCCTTGATGACCACCGGTTAGATACAACTTCCCACTATGTTATGTTACCATTCAAGGTACTATAGCTAATTCGAGGACAAAGCAAGTACAGATTCTTCAAGCAATCTTTTGTTTCATGTATCTCTTCTTTTCTGCAGCTGTGCATGTTCTCATAACACGAACAGAGCTGATTGTTCATATTCAATCACATTATAGAAAACAGTATTGTTCTGTTCATACACTATTCATTCATTTTCCTGACCTAGCAGATAATCACCTGCTTCTCAGTACATTTCCAAAAGGCATAACATGAATTTTGCAGTGCTAGCAAATACTAGGTCAGGGTGCATCTTGCATTTTCAGAAAGCATACTGCAGTTTGAAAAAGCATCTTATAATTTCATACAGAATTAAGCTGTACATAAAATAGAATGAAATGTGTTAACTCTTTTAGCTTCTAATAAGAATTAAACATATGTATTAATACATATTTTTCTGACATTTCCCCCCTGTTAATACTTTTTATTCTATTTTCAAAAGCATAAACAGTTTGCTTCTTCCCCTAACCTCTTCCATTTCAGATTTACAGTTAAGAGAGTCATTTAGTTTAGACTTATGAAAGCATTTCACTTTTCAACAATTCTTCAATTTCAGTACTTTGATACAAAGTCTCAGAAACTGACATGTCTATAAAATCTTTGATTAACTTTTTCTTGCAGGGAATACCACAACAGATGCATGCTCCTAATAGGAGTAATCCCACACAAATGGCAATCAGGATGTTCATTAGGATGGAACCCCCCCCCCCAAACAAATTCTGGAAAAAGTCCGTCAGAGGGTTTGGGCCTGGTTTGGTCATGGTCGACACTTGCTGAATCACCTCAAGATGGTCGTTTATCTCATGCTGGTTGTCAGGAATAAATGAACAGCATTCTTCTTTGATTAAAGCGCATGCACCACCTCTCGCTGCTAGGGTGAAGTCGAGAGCCATGCGGTTTTGAAGCACCACAGTTCTCATAGCATTTAATTCATCAGTCATTAATTCGAGAGCAGAAAAAGTTGCATTGCTCATAACTTCGAGATGTTTGGAGAGTTTTCTCAGCTCCCAAATCGATTTTACTGCACCATATGCAGGGGCTATGCCTGTCCATGATATAATAGTGTCACTCAAGTCCATGTGTGTCAGTTTATCTTTGTTCTTCATGGAATTATGGTTTCTCCATCCTGCTTTGATTCATCCCACTGGATTCTCAGGTCTCTTGATTGGATTTCCAGGTTTACTGCTGACCTCTCTGACGTTTCGAATTTTCCCTCGAGGCAAAGCTGCAGTGTGTCGTATGGCTGGAACCAAGTAATTCAAAAAACAACTGCCAGACCAATTCGCAGGTAGCCATTTGTATGCCTTTTTCCCACAAACAAAATAACAATTCTCTACTTTAGTATTGATATATGCTTGCCCTGCATGAAACATTTTCTTATCAATGATAGAAAGTTGCTTCAAAAGAACAGGATTATACTGTATTTCACTAACAGTTTTTTGCATTTTCTCAAGATATGAGTCATAGTTTGTATCACAAATAGTTTCTACCTTATTAGCCTTGATATAACATTTATAAGAAACAGTCACATTGCAATTGCTCCAGCCCACCTGAATAGTGTCAATTTTATAAAAACATACAATTCCTTTTTGTGTAACAGGTAGGTACAATGCTATTTTGTCATGTGATTTTACAGGTGTAGTATCAAAAATCAAATTTTCACAGGTCTCATTGACCCCTAGGGGGACAGCAGTCATTAATAATCCCCCACATGCTGTTGGTATAGCTGTGCAAATCCAGCAGTTCGAAACATTAAAAGTTTCAGCATACACATATTTAATTGCTTGGTAAGGGTTAAAGTTTGGATGCCAGTTTATGAGTAACACATCACGTTTGTTCAGTTCAACTCATGTGGCTGCAAAAAGAAAAGGCCACAGCAAAAAGATTATTGTTACCAGTGTAGCTAACAGGATGATCATGCAATTTTTCTGAGGTTGTTCTGCATCCCTGTTTACTCTATACCTGGTCATTTTTTCTCATTGTATAACAGTAACAAGGTTTTTGTCCAGTTCAAAGTTCTTGACCAGTTTGCAGTGCGTCAAATGGATCCAGGACACACGTTCAGCTATCTTGACTGCAGTGGGTGTTGCCAGCAAAACTTGGAATGGTCCTTCCCACTTCGGAGAACTCCAATTTCTTTTCTTCACAACCTTCACCCAGGTCCACGACCCTGGTTGTACTATTGCTTCCGATGGTCTGGTCGGTTCTTTATCTGAAACAGAATTTAACTGCAGAAGTTGTTTGTTATTCAGAAGTCTCCTCATATACTCTGCAAGTGAACTGTTGGCCTCCTGGTCTGCAGGCATGAGAGGTTTCCACTGAGGTATATAATATGCCCTCCTAAACAGTATTTCAAAAGGAGTTAACCCCTTTGCATTTGAAACAGTTCTCATGCTCAACAGTGCCAGAGGCAGACAGTGCACCCAGTTCTTCTGTGTCTCACTAATCAATGTCCTAAGTTTATTTTTCAGAACCCCATTATGCTTCTCTACTAATCCTGCAGATTGGGGGTGGTATGCACAATGGTTTTTCAAGGAAATCCCGAAATAACGGCTCAATTGTTGTATGGTTTGATTTACAAAGTGTGTGCCATTGTCACTCTAGATCTTTTCCGGTATGCCAAATCTAGGAATAATTTCTTTAACGTGGACTTTTGCAACAGTAGCTGCATCTGGATTTTTGGTCGGAAAAGCTTCCACCCATTTGGAAAACATATCTATAATGACAAGACAGTACTTTTTATTTTCGCATTTGTTTAGTTCTATGAAATCCATACAGATAGTATGGAATGGGTACGGCGGTGTAGGGAAACTCCCTTGTTTAGGCTTCAGTGCCCCCTGTGCATGATGCCTGTTACAAACATGGCATGCTGCACAAAAATTTTTTGTGTAGTTTGTAAATCCATACGTTGTAAACACTCGATTCACTAACTGTACCATCCCACCTGTTGAGACATGGCACTGCCCATGGCTCAACAAAGCTGCATATCTAAACAAGTTAGATGGCAAAATTGGTTTTCTTTCTTTGGAGATGTACAGCCCTTTTTCAAGAATTGCTCCTCGTTTTATCCATTTCTGTTTTTCTACATTTGTAGTAAGTGTCTGCATTCTTTTTAACATTTCTAAATCTAAAATCTCAGAAGGCTGTAATTCCTCACTCAAAATAAATACTTCTGAAGCTGAAGCTGCCTGTTTTGCAGCTGTATCAGCTCTCGCATTACCTTTTGAAATCCTATCCTGTTGCTTGGTATGAGCTACGCATTTACAAATAGCTACTTTCTGAGGTAGCTGAATAGATTCTAACAAATCTAAAATAAATTGCGCATGATTAATCGGTTTGCCAGTAGATGTTATCATTCCTCTATTTTTCCACTGCTGCGCAAAAACATGTATAGTAGAAAAAGCGTATTGGCTGTCAGTAAAAATGTTCACACATTTACCCTTTGCCAAGGTACATGCCCTTGTCAAAGCAATCAATTCTGCTGCTTGTGCAGATAAGTTGTGTGGTAAAGAGTTTGCTTCTAAAATCTCAGTATCAGAAACTACTGCATACCCTACTAGATTATGTCCTGTAGGACCCTTTTTGCATGAGCCGTCCACATAGTATGTCACCTCGGCATCATCCAAGGGAACATCTGTGAGATCTTTTCTAGGCAGTGTCTTTTGCTCAATCTCCTGCAGGCAGCAGTGTGGTTTGCCATCTGTAGGGGTTGGGAGCAAGGTTGATGGATTCAAAGTTGTGCATCGTTCAATTGTCATATGAGGTTGGCTCAACAGTATAGTCATACAGGAAAGATGTCTAGCAGGAGAAAGATATGCCACTTTTTCTTGCAGTAAAATAATCACGACTGCATGAGGCACTCTCAATGTGAGAGGGTGGAATAACACTACTGAGGCTGAAGCCTGTACTGCCATTGCAGCTGCGACTACTGCTTGTACACAGTGGGGCAAGGATCGCGCCACTGGGTCTAGCTGTGATGAATAGTAAGCTATGGGGCGTTGTTTGTCCCCATGTTGCTGTGTTAACACTGATGTCATATAGCCTTGCTTACAGTCTACAGTTTGGAAAAATCGTTTATGATAGTTCAGTAGTCCTAAAACTAATGAGGATGTTATCAGTTGTTTCAATTTTCAGAAAGCTGATTCTGCTTCTGGTGTCCATTGTAATGAATCTTGTGCTGCCATACGCTTCTTGTATATAAAGTTGGTCAGTGGAGCAGACTCCAAGGCATAGTTTGGAATCCAAATCCGACAAAAAATGGTTGTACCTAGGAAGGACATCATTTCCTTCTTGGTAGTCTGTTTGGGTGCTTGTAAGATTGCTATTTTCCTGTCTTCATCTAATATTCTGCCTTCTTTGGATATTACATATCCCAGGTATTTAACCTGTTTTTTCCAAAGCTGCAGTTTGTTTTTGTTTACTTTGGGTCCTTGAGTGGCTAGAAATTGTAATAATGCTATGGTATCTTCTCTACATTCTTGCTGGGTGGGGGCTGCCAACAGAATGTCATCTACATAAAGTAAAATCTGGCTGCCTTTTGGTGGGATAAGTCCCGCCAAGTTACTTGCCATTTCCTGTGCGAATATTGTTAGGCTCTCACAATATCCCTGTGGTAGTCGCATGTATGTATACCTTTTTCCCTGAAATGTAAATGCAAACCAATGTCGGCTGTCAGGGTGTATCGGTATTGAGAAAAACGCATTACTAATATCTACCACAGAAAAATACTTCTGTTGAGGCTTTAAATCATTCAATAGGGTGTGTGGATCTAGCACCGTAGGTGCTCTAGGTATTATTGCGTCATTTACAGCTTGTAAATCTTGGACCATACGCCATTCTCCATTTGTTTTCCTAACAGAAATAAGGGTGTATTACATGGTGAATCAGGAGATTCTATCAATACTCCTTCCTTAAGTAAGGCTGCTATTATAGGCTTGATTCCTACTTCTGCATCCTTTCTTAAGGGATACTGTCTCTTTTGGGGTCTAAATGCTGACTTTGGCGTGATAGTAACTGGTCCTGCTGTACGAATAAGTCCTACATCTGATTTCCCTGTTGACCAGAGAGTCTCCGGTATGCCTCGTAAGGCTTTTTCTTCTTCCTCTAGTAAGAGTGCTACTCAGCTGTCCTCACTTGCCTGCAAGTGCACAGCTGGGTGTCTCTGTGTTATCCAATTCAACTTCTGCTTTTGTACTCCCTGTTCTGACATTTCCAATTCTGTCTGTTTTTCCCACTTTGTGACTTTTTCTCCTAGGTCTGCCCACTTCACATTCTTGTCTTTAGTTCAACTAACATGTGGTAATCGATTAGATTTATAAAGTGCTAGGAATTCCTGGGGCAATGAACAGCTAACTACACTGTTCCCTTCTGTGTCCCAGTACAGATTACACAATACTAATCTGTTAGCATGGTTTCTAAACAGTTCTTGCTCATATTCTTTATCAGGTCCTGGTGTGCTACAGTAATATAGAGTACAATGCAAAAAATGCTGTTTATCAGTGTCAAGGGAGGGGGATTTACTGATGGCTATGTTCATCAGTTCTTCCATTACTGCCCCTATACCAATAAAATCTTTCACCCTCCGGTCGCACCACAAAAGTATCCATTTGTCACTGTGCTTCCATACCCTGCATAGTTGGAACTACTGCTATGCCAAATATCTGCATAAGGTCTCTGCCCAAAAGATTTACTGGGCATTTTGCAGAAACAACAATTTTGCTCTTTTGGGTCATCCCTGAAACAGGGTCAGTTATTGCTATGCTGTGGGAGAGTGGCTCCCAATACAGCTGTTCGTTAGCTGCTTTTACTAATATATAATCGAGTGATTCTGAATTTTCTGGTAGTTTGGAAGGATGTATCAGGTTCATGAAGCCCCTGAGTCACACAGGAATTTAACTTCCCTCCCCTCTACCAGAAGTGTAACTTCCGGTTTTGTGTCTGCTAAATAGAGCTCTAGGCTCAATAATGCCAAGTCTAAAATTTCATTTTCTTCACCATCGGTGATTTCTTGTACTTCCTCTATTTCTTCTATCACATTCTCTACTCCCTCTATCACATTTGCATTTGTCTTTTCTTGGTTATTCCCTTCTAGTGATTCTTGACTATCATATAGTCAGTCCTCACCCTCCTTATCTTCCGTCGCTACCTTTCTGTTTTGCCTGCAATCCATTGCCAAATGTCCCTTTTTCCCGCATTTAAAACATTCACCCCTCTTCTTTCTCTCTTCAAACTCCTCTGATCACTTATCAGATTGTTTGTTTCCCTGGGCATTTTTCTTACCCTTTTTCCTGGACTGTACTACAAAGACTTCTGCTCCATCTTCTACTGCGAATACATGAGTTTTCTTTTTCTTTTTGCTATTAAAATGCCTTTCGGCATGTCTCGCATATTCAAGTAATGACTGTAATATACTTGTACGGTGATCTACCATGTGCTTTGTAATGAAACTACTTATGAGTGAAATACTACCCTTCAAAAATGCATTCTTTAGTTGTTGCTTATATGGGGAATCATGTGTTTGGTCTTCAGGTACCTGCATTCCACAATGGTTATTAAAACACTCTAATAATCTAGCATAATATCTATCAACAGTTTCACCTTCCTGTTGGATGCATTGATTAATGCAAGTCCAGTCAGCCCTAGGCTTCCATTTCTCAGAGATTCGGTCTGTCAGACCTTTCACTCTGTTATCCAGCTCTGCGTTGCTATGTGGAAGTGGCTTATGTTCTGCGTCACGGGGATTCCAGTTGCCACTGATCATGTGCCAATCTGGACCTACGATTTGTCTGACTACTTTCTCTACTTCTTCTCCATTTAAATGGTAACTTACCCTCATGCCCTGTAAGTCTTCTAAGAATTTTCTAAAATTAACTTTCGGATGGGGAATTCCCTCTGTGGCTTTCCGGATGTCTTCCGGTGTCCACGGTCTATATACTAGAAGAGTTGGGTCCTGTCCTGCCTGTCCTGCCTGTGGATTTGGTACTTCTATGAGTGGACATATCTCTTCTTCACTCATAGCTCGTGAATTTTTATTTATTTCATATAATTCAATATCCCATCTTAAGGTACGTGTTCGAGACCTAGTCTCGACAGGATCTCTGACATACGGTTTTGATTTCGCAGGAACAGTTGGGTATAGCGGAGATGGATCAGCTTGTCCACTCACTTCATATTCTGGTAAGGGAAGCGGTGGGGGCGGAGGGGCCGATCCTATTACTAGGTTATTGTCTTCTTTGTCTAAAAACATTGCTTTTGAATTTTTAATGTTTTGCTCCCTGCGGTTTGCTTCCTCAAGCCACCTGTGTGCCTGGGGAATGCCTAATTGGCATTTCTTTTTCACCTGACCTTTTGCATCTGTTTTAAGTTGTTTGACAAGCTTGATAAGTGAAGGTTTGTCTAATTTGCCATCAAATTTGCATTTATTAACCCATTTTGTATAGTACCTAACGTTATCGGCACGTTGTAATTGCATATATTTTGCGTCTTCGGTTAATGGCGGATCTTGGGATCTTTTTGTGCACTTATTTCCCATGTTGTCTTAACTTAGTTAGAAATTGTTACGTAACCCTTCTTATCACGTGGTACCACAATTTCATTTTTCACAGTTTATCTAGAATAACTGCCTACCTATTCTGTTTCCCTGATCTATGACAAGACAGCAATCTTTTTTGTCCCTGATTTATAAAAAAAATCTCCCTGACAAAATCAAATACTGTAACAAGTCCCTGATCTGAAACAGAGAAAAGGTAAATTCCTCCTTACCTGAGCCTCCATGATTGACCGTCTCTCTGATGGAACCATTGACTCATCATCCAATCACAGATCAGAAACAGTGGCTGGCCTCTTTTGAATGACAATTCAGTCGGAGGTCTTTCAGACCTGAAGAACCGATGTGACCTCTTCCCCGTATGGTTTCATGCCACCAGGCCCATCTGACCTGAGCTAGAGTGAGAGTTTCCGGTCCGAAGGACCAATCTGTCAAAGGAAAAATAAACTTCAAAAAGATCAATACACAGCCGGTTCAGGTTAAGGCACTTTAATCTTGCAGCAAGGAGACAAAAATGTGCTAATACAGAGTTTGTCTAACTAAAATCAGGAAGTAAGATCATCTTTGTACATTTTCTAACAAAACATTGCCTACCAAGCTGACATAACAGATCACAAGTTCTAACATCATTACTTCATAGCAGCTGCTTGTCCATGATTTTCTGCTTGCACTATCAATTTTATGAAAAACTTCCTAAGAAAAACAACGTGGCCTTGATGACCACCGGTTAGATACAACTTCCCACTATGTTATGTTACCATTCAAGGTACTATAGCTAATTTGAACACAAAGCAAGTACAGATTCTTCAAGCAATCTTTTGTTTCATGTATCTCCGCAGCTGTGCATGTTCTCATAACACGAACAGAGCTGATTGTTCATATTCAATCACATTATAGAAAACAGTATTGTTCTATTCATACACTATTCATTCATTTTCCTGACCTAGCAGATAATCACCTGCTTATCAGTACATTTCCAAAAGGCATAACATGAATTTTGCTGTGCTAGCAAATACTAGGTCAGGGTGCATCTTGCAATTTCAGAAAGCATTCTGCAGTTTGAAAAAGCATCTTATAATTTCATACAGAATTAAGCTGTACATAAAATAGAATGAAATGTGTTAACTCTTTTAGCTTCTAATAAGCACTAAACATATATATTAATACATATTTTTCTGACTATATATATATATATATATATATATATATATATATATATATATATATATATAAAATATATGTGTGTCACTCCCCTAAATTTGCTACATGTCATACTTTTTTCCACCTGGGCCTGCAGCCAAATCTATATTTACATGGCCTAATAATTTATATAGCTCATGTAAAGAAACCTCTTTTCCATCTCTTTATTCTTTTTTACTGTTAAATGTTTTACTTGACATGCTTTTCACTATTTTATTTTTTCAGTAAACATTTCTTGCACATATTGTACTATACTATTCATAATATTTGGTTCTTTCTATTTCTCCTTTTACATTTCTTATTCCTGTCATTACACTGCCATCTTCATTTACTAATCTGCTCAAGTACCTCCATACTTCTCTTTTTTCTGGTAAAAATATATTTGTTTTTATAACAATTCTTGTACATTTTCTTGATTTTATTATATAATTATTTTTCTTTGCCAAAGCACTCTCTGTCATTATGTTCTAAATTTTCCAATACATCATTTTATGTTCCTTTATATTTTTCTTTCCCTGTTTTTCTCACATCATATTGCCACTGCATAAAAACATATTTTTATATTTTTCCTTAAATATCATCTGCCATTCAGACTGATTTTTTTTTAAAGTGTTCTCATAGCAATATGATATTTCCATAACTGCATTACTAATCTCTTTCCTTCTTCATTTCATACTTCCTCATTTAGCCTGTTTATTCATTTGCCTATTTTTATAAAGTCCTTGTTTTTCTTTATCGCTAGCCATATTGCATGATGATAGGAAAATGCTGTTTCAAATACCCCCTACTCCTATAACTTAAGCTTCTCATACTATCAGATAAGCTATTTCATTTCTCTACATACCCTTTTTGTAAGTCCATGAATGTCTGTCCCAAAATTTTAGCTTACCGCATATTATAGCTTCTAACATTTTTTTTCTTATATCAGTTCCTTTCTTTTTATACTTGTCTCTTAATCACAATTAAACCCTCCTGCTATTATGATATTCATATTGATCACTACATAGTCTAAAATCTGATAAAATAAGATTTTCTTTACAATTAATTTAAGCATATATTATAATTCTATATACTTGTTCTTGCCACTTAAATTTACAATAGTTATATATGCCACTGTATAGAAATTTTCTGTCATTCATGGATTGTGTTGTCATATAAAGACATGGAACTCTGCTTGTAGATATATATATATATATATATATATATATATATATATATATATATATATATATATATGCCTCTGTACAGAAATGTTTTGTCATTTGTTGTATTTGTACCATTATGTAATGGAGCTTTCCTACCCGGGTCTCCACTGTAAATGGACCTTGTTCCAGTCGGACTTTCTTGGTAAACAAATGTAAAATAAAATAAAATAAATAAAATAAATGGCTAATCTTCCAATTTTTGCTAAAGTTGCATTTAATATATTTACTATAGTTCTACAGAATGCAGCTATTCCAAAACATCTCACATTTCCTAAATTCCAGATTATCTTTCCTACCCATAATTTCTCTTTTTGTAATCTTTCATTTGTTACAAATCTTGTGTCTTCTAATAAAATTGCATCTACATCACATCTATTATGCCACTCCAGAATTCATATTCTTCTTACATTATTCTTAATACTATTAACATTAACAAAAGCACTCTAATTTTAATTTGCCTTAAATTCATGATTTCATAAGTTCATATCTAATTACTAGGCTAACTTTCTGTATAGGCCATATGAAGCCTGACCAACTTCTTTCCCAAAGGTGCGACTCAAACACTGTACCTTGTATCTGTGAGATAGGCAACTTAACCATTATATTAAGCACCAGTCTTTAACTGCATGTATTTTTTTTCATCCATTTCTTTTCTTTTTTTGTTTTGTATTTATCCCTTTAAATTTTCTTTTTCTGTCTTTTACTCTTTTAGTACCACCGAATGTATGTCTTCATCATCACTTATTTCAGAACCTTCTTCTATGCCATCTATTATTTTTTCTCATCTAATCTTTATTCTCTTTCTTCTACTTCTAAAATCTCTTCTCTTTGTTCATTTCACTCTTTTTCTTTTTCTTTACTCTTATTTTCACTTTTGCAGTCCATCCATAAATGTCCAATTTTGTTACAGTTATAACATTTAAATTTACATTTTTTGCATAATGTCCTATTTCCCCACAAATATAAGATTTTCTTGTGTCACAGTTAGTTAGCAAATATCCTTCTTTTCCACACATAAAAAGTGTTTTCGGTTGTACCTACAGTAGTATTTTACAACACCCCTGTTCCCCTCCTTTCCTATCTGCTATACCACATTTGCCTTCTTTTACTTTCTCTGCATATGTTTTCTTTTCCATCTCACCACTGTTCTTCAGGATAGTTTCTGCATCCTCCTTTTGTATTTTCTCCATAATATTCCCCCAGGAAACATTTCCTTCATTTTCTGACTCACTCTGCACTACCATTTCTTTAAGTAAATCATCCCACAACCCTTCCAACTGGAGGGTTGTAATTACACATCCATCATTTGTTGACTCATCTCCATCAAACAGTTTTCTCTGAAACATTTCCTCAGAATCCTGCATATGTTCTTTGATCTTGATATTTGTTTTCTTCTTCAGTTCTTTCACCATTTTTCATCTCCTTCTGTCTCCATCTGCCTCCTTGTTTCTCTCGGCCACCTCCATGCTAGGAATGGAAACAGGGAGTGCTACTACAAAATCAATCCCACTCACAACAGTGATATATAGGTGAAGTTCCCTGATGTCCTGACCAAATTTCTCCTAGTCCTATTAATACCACTTTAGATTATCCCTGAAAAGAGGTCACTAGCCTAGTGTGACTAACCTAATCAAAAATGATTAATAAAATAGAAATTAAAAGTTTGCTATGATAAATTTTATTTTTCAGGCTTTTCTTCTGTTCTTGTAGCTCCCTAGGCTATTAAAAACTTCTAAGCTCCCTCTTCATAACAATTTCCCAAGAGATTTTCGACAGCATGAAATAAACTGAATCTTATGTCAAACTGTTGTTGGACTAAAATGAAAAAAAAAAAGAGTTGAAAGCCTTATTTAAAATAGTAGATATGTACATTAGCAACCGAAATCTAGATGCTTCCAACTCTAATCTCAAAACAAAACTGAAGTCCATCAATTAATTTGTTACTAAGGAAGATTCAGTACTAAGGAAAGCAAAGCACAAATATTTACCCAGAACTTCAAGCACTTCCTGGCATCAACCTATAGTAATGAAATGACTTGTGTCAACCTCTACTGACCAGTTGGTAGTAACCAGCAGATTAGAATGACAAAATACCACCACAAAACAATGTCCAGCTTCCTCTGACCAATCTTTTTCAGGCACTAGAGAAGCCCCACCCACGCTTATCCTGTAAGATCTCGGAGGTTGACACAACAGAAGAAAACACTAGGACACAAGGAAAAAACACAACCGTATCAACAGAGTATAACTTATGGGAATTGAAGAAAATGCCAGCCTGTTCCAATTTTTCAGCAGGCAAATCCAGAAGATGAGGAAATCTCCTGGCCTCAAATTATTCAAGTTTAGTCTCCAATAGCCTTAGTCTCACTGAGGCAGAAACAGTATCATAGAACAACAGAGCAAACAGGTAATGATACCTGTTTTAATTATTCTACATAATATGTTAAACAAGAAATGCCATTTATGATATAGACTAGGTTGTAACCTTACCAAACACTTGAAATACAAAAAAATGCACTAAACCAGGATCCGGCACAATGAAGGTTGTCCAAAGTAGATAGCCAACAGTCCGTTGAATTAAATTAATGAAAATTTATTGTTCAACAAGTAAAAACCAACGAAAAGCATCCAAATTCCATTCAGTACAAAATGCAAACATTAAGCGCTTTCGTCTCCACATCCGGAGACTTCATCAGAATAAAGTTAGATAAATCGGTTTACCTTATATACACATTGCACTGCCCTAATTTAAGTCATGAATCAATTTAATCATTAATCAATTGAATAATTGATTTTACACTCTGACAAACTAAGCAGCATATAAACTGTTCTGCTCCGTTTTAAAAAAGCGCTCCAGTTAAAGTTAAAATTAAATTCTGTATACTTTTTTCCTTTTCCTAATCTCTTCATAAAATAACACTCATGTTTGTGCAAAAATTAATCCTACCTACTGTTCATTTAACAAGCCCTATCTGAATTGTGTTACATAAATTAAATTCTGGTGTCGTGAATAAGTTGAATATAACATCCCAGAGAACATACGAGTGCGGTACTATGGTATTTAAATATTCCCAGATAAATAAGCTAAAATTTAATAATGAATGGTTGAGAAAAACTAATAAAAAGCTGCATTCCGATTAAAATGTATTGCAATATTAAAGTATTAAAACCAAAAGCATATATTGCACAAATTTGATGTGCACTTGTTATAAATAAGGCACCAATGTTAATATTTTGAATAAATTAATATCAATAAATGTATCCATATCTAGATAGTAATGTAAATCCTAACCAACAACACGTAAATAAATTATACCCATATAAGTATCCAATAATGAATTAATTTTAACATTAATATAAATTAAATATGATTATCAAATATATATATAGGTATAAATATAAGTAATGTAAATATAAATATAAATATGTGAATACATGGATATATACACTTGTAATATATGAATATATAAAAAATATATAAAAAATATATAAAAAATATAAATAATATAAATATATAATTAAATATATATAAATAAATAAGTATATATATATAAATATAAATACCAATATAAATACAAATACAAATATAATGTGCCTGTTAAAAGTGCCTATTAAAAATGTGGTTACGAAGTTATATGTGTAAATATGTAGTGCCTACATTTGTAGAATACATGAATTGTACCCATAAAAATCTAATAAAAATCTAAAATCTCCTTTATAGTATTCACAGTTCTAAAACTTACATTAATTTTTTGAAGGGATTAGAAAATCCTACCCTAAATTTTCTCAAAAAAGTGCATTAGTTGTTGTTGCAGTATGGTGTTCTGTTAGCCTGAAAAAATCCCTTGCTTTCTTTCTAAACTACTATTACACACCCTTTGCTATTTTGGGATCTGTGGCTAAAATCTTGAGTGCTGGGGGGATGGAAACATGGTCATTTAAACCTTTTCCACAACTTGCATCTAACCTCAGTTGCCATATCATTTCTCTGTACTCAATTTTAGTTTCCCAATCACCCCCTCTCTCTGGGTATTGTATCACCTCTAATACCCAGAACTTAAAATCAGCCTTTTCACACTTAATGGCATGTCTATATAATGCATTCTTTTCGTTATGCCTATTTATATCCCGAATATGTTCATAAATCCTGTTTCGCAACAACCTCTCTGTTTTACCAACATAAAAACTCTCACATGCCATGCATATTACTAAATATACTAGGCCCTTGGTATAACAACTACTATAACTGCTGGCCACTAGTTTTTGGGGTATACTTGCAATCATTACTTCCTTCTTGTTGTATATATAAGAGCATTGCGCACACCTGCCACATTTGTATGTTCCATGTTTCCTATTAGTACCTTCCACGGGCTTTTCTTTTCTTTCTAAAATGTTCTCTATATTGTAATTTCTTCTATAACTGAACCTCAGTTTGTTCTTAAAAATATCTGTTTTAGTTGCTATGTTTTTGAACATATCCCAAGTTTCATATATCCCCCTATTTAACCACTTGGTCCCGTAATAGTATGTGGTAATCAAATAAGGTGGTACCTTCCCTTCTAACTTTCTTCCCTCTTCACCATTCAAATTCTGTTCACTACAATCAAAAATTTCTACTTCTTGGTAATCCCTACTAAGGAGTGGCTTATATCTTGTCCCCCTTCCTGCTATCACATATTCTTTAACAGAATTGATAAGGTTAAAAGGGTACCCCCTTTCCTTAAAAAGATTTTCCAAATAAATAATTTCACTCAAAAATTCTGCTTCATCTGATATCATCCTAGCCATCCTTATCATCTGACCTTTGACAATGTTCTTTTTAAGTTGTTTAGGATGGTCACTTTGATAATGCAGGTAAGAGTTCAAAAAGTGTTCTTTTCTATATATATTAGACTTGCAGCACTTATTAATCCTGTCCTTATTGAGCTTAACATCCAAGAAGTGTACCTCTTCTGTTTCTATCTCATGTGAAATTCAAAAATGAGGTTGTACCATTAATGTGGTCTATAAACTCATAGGACACAAGGAAAAAACACAACCATATCAACAGTTTAACTTATGGGAATTGAAGAAAATGCCAGCCTGTTCCAATTTTTCAGCAGGCAAATCCAGAAGATGAGGAAATCTCCTGGCCTCAAATTATTCAAGTTTAGTCTCCAATAGCCTTAGTCTCACTGAAGCAGAAACAGTATCATAGAACAACAGAGCAAACAGTTAATGATACCTGTTTTAATTATTCTACATAATATGTTAAACAAGAAATGCCATTTATGATATAGACTAGGTTGTCCCTGAGCTCCTCTCAGAGCTGATGGTTGAATCAGTAGCCACATTATTGCAGGTTTCAGATCATCTGTGTGCAAAAGGAGGACTAAACACTAGGAATGTAGGGATAAAGTGAATGATAGGTCAATAGGCAGGATGTGAGGTAGGGAGGAAGAAAAAAGAAGGGGAACCATGTATATATGATTAGGAGCATTTTAATAGTTAAACCCACAAAGTAGGGAGTAAGAAAGAAGAAGGGGAACCAGATATATATGATTAGGAGCATTTTAAAAGTTAAACCCACAACAAAGTTGCCTGAGGTCTTTGATGAAGACAGGCACATTTCAAAATCCCTTTTTTGCAATCAACACATTCGTCATTAAAGGAGATAAAGTCAGATCCTGGGATTCAATAAACTCCATGCAAGAATAGCACTATTCTTGCACAGAATGGTTCGTGTCCGTATAGCACAGCAGCATGCCTTGCATATGAAGGCGCACTGCTGTTCAACCCATATGGACATGAACTGTGAACGAGTGCAGGGGGTGTGTTCAAGTAGTGCACGGACATTGGACACACTCACAGCACTCAGAAAGTGCTGTGCAGCACTTTCTAATAGGATCTGGCATAATATTAGAGAATTACTCAAATGTTATGTCAGTATTTCAGTGTCCGCAGACACTGAAATTAAATAAATGATCATTTCAGTGTCCACGGATACTGAAATACACATGACATCAGGAAAGCATTGCAGGTGGTGTGTGACAGGTTCTGTGACACACCCCCTGCATTGTAAAAGTGCCATATGACACCTCCGCAACCTGCTAAAGTAGGAAATGTGTGCAAATACACAAACAATGGGGGATAAATCCCTGAAAAGGGACATAACATACATATTTCCCTCACAAACTTAGAAAGTTAATAGAAAACAGGTCATGCATTAGCATGAATTACCGAAGGATAGAAGTCTGAAAGCAAATGTATGCCAATATTGCCTGACAGCAGTTCATGTGGACAAAGGCACAAATAATAGGGGTAAAATACAATACAATACAATAAGGACACTTCTGAAAAATTGTCTTCACACACTTGAAAAGTTGATAGAAAACAGGATATGTATTAGCAGGAGTCTCTGAAGGATAGAAGCCTGAAAGCCAAATGAATGCCATTATTTCTCAATTGCAGTCCTCAACAACTTGTCAGAACACCACAATACCCACTTATAGAACATAATACTATAATGATAATATTATATATTTTTTCGAGGCTAAGGAATATTTAAGTGTAGCTAAGCTGGTGTGCGCATTATGACCCACTGCTTACCATAGCTTAAACATCCCATAGGAGATAAATACAAATATACAGGTGATGTTTCCAAACTGAGGTAGTGTAGTGGTTAAAGCCCCAGCTTTATATGCAGGTGTTTCTGATTCGAGTACCAAGACAAGCAACTTGCTTTTCTATGTGCAAGTAATGTTAAAATTATTTTTGTAAACTTAAATTATGTAGCAAGTGTTTTTTGTCAACCAGGGTAGTGTAGCTGGTGTACAATGTAAGTGCATTTAACATGTGAAACTGCACATGTACACATATAGTATAGTCAAACCCTTTGCCAATGTAAGAAAAGCACATAGAGGGATGTCATGTAAAGTACATGATACACACATAAATGAAATCAGTCCTCTGATATATTTAAAACATTAAAAGTGAGCAATGGATACAAATGCTTGGTTATGCTTAGCACGTATAACTATTTCTAAGATGTGTTTGCTAAGCAGAAGGTAGCTCAGCTAAGTGGATTTGCATACAGTTAAACACTGCTTAAAAACTTCTCCTTTAAGCAGTGTTAAAACCAACTCAGTGGATTTGCATACTGCTTAGTGCAGCATAACCTTTTCAAAATGGTCCAATGACAGCAAAGGGCAGGAATATTGCACTATTTAAACAGTGCATGTGGGAATACAGCCATAAGCTGTTATAGTACATCTGTGCAGATACAATGGCTGGTCTTGGAGAGGGAGTGTGTTTTTGGGCGCAACTCTGGTGAATTCAGGAGTCCAGGGTCATGGCTG
This sequence comes from Protopterus annectens, assembly GCF_019279795.1. Lineage (NCBI taxonomy): Eukaryota > Metazoa > Chordata > Ceratodontiformes > Protopteridae > Protopterus > Protopterus annectens. The sequence continues at coordinate 1,030,078,985 of NC_056731.1, read as the reverse complement.
GACTCCTTGATATAAACCATGAAGAGAGACTGCTGCAGGGCCAGTACCAGGGCTCTCAATACAAAGCAGAGGCCTGAGTCAGTCTCGGATGTGACCTCACCAGTGGTACTGGCATTCCCCCAGACTGGTGAGCAGGTACAGCCCCACTATGCCGAACAAAAGCATAGAAAGGGGGCACTCTTGGACCAGTGGATCCAAGATGGATGGGCTCAGAATGCTCCAGTAGCATGCATGTATCACTATCAAGTAGTTTGTAGCAAATACTAGCCTGAGAATGTGATAGATAGATATGCATAATGTGTGTTTTTCTCCCTTACAGTTGCAGCAGATAGGGCTAGTAATATGGAATCCCATTATGACAGACTGCTAAGGCTTCACCGGCAGACTGGTAATTACAAATCTATTTTGCATTATTTGGTTAAAATAGCTAAGAAGGAGTACATTGCTTACTGCTAGTAGGTATACTGTTACTGTATGAACTGAATAAATAAAAAAGAATGACTGATGAATATTGAAGTCTAATAATGACCTTTCAAAAAACTGTTGTGTTTATTCTGGTATGTTGTTGTAGATATATATAGAATGTATACAGGTTCTTCACAGCAAATATGGCTGTGACAGAATACATTAACTGGGGTGCATCTATGAACAAGCTGTTAGGAGAATCCATAGATGGTGTAGATGTAAAATGAGATATACATGAAATGTGAAATATATACTGCACTAAGCTCTGAACGCTGAATAGTAATATGTCAAGTTTCAAAGTGTGTTCCATCCAGAATTGCCTTGTGCTAACCTTTGCTTTCCTTGTTGTAGTAATGCAAATAAGTATTGTACAGTACAATAACTACCTTTCATACATGCATCACAGAATTACAAGTTTAGACTGTCTAACCAAGAGAATATTAGGCAGAAACCATTAAAACAACAAACAGTAGTTTCCCAGTAGCTCAGTGTGATGAAAAATAGCTTTGTTCATAGGTTCATAGGTTCATACTAGGCTAGCTGCCCTAGGGCATTTATAAGCCTAGCCAGAGTGTGTTTGGCTTTCGCCACCCACTTTAAATTAATTTTGGTATGCCCCTTTTTGAGGTTAGTATACTGTGCCTCTGTCTAACAGTGACACAGAAGTGATACCCGGGGTAAACCTACTATCTCCCATCCACTCATCAAGATTCCTCTTGAAGAGAGTCAATGAGGGACACTGCCTAACCTGGACTGGGATTTTATTCCAGAGTGAAGGAAGCCTCTGGGTTATGAATCTGTCCCTCCTGCATGTCCTATTTATTTCAGTGCTGAGGTTCAAGTCTCTCGAGCACGTAGCTCGATGGAATTTGGATTTTCTGAGGTGCAGCATGTCCATTAATTCCGGGTTGGACATGGCTTTATACGTCAGGCACAGATCGCCTCTGAACAGGTGGTATGCCACTGAGTAGAGCTGGAGTTTCTTTAACCGGGCAGCATATGGCATCTGTCTGAGCCCTTTGATCCTCTTGGTGAGGTACTTTTGGGGTCTTTCCAGTTGCTGCAGGTGTCTGGTAAGGTACATCCCTAAAGGGGCATTGTACTCAATTATGGGCCTGATGAGGGATGACTAAAGAGGCACGATGACCTCCCCTGATCTAGATGTGAATCCCTTCATGATTAGGTGGGCTATATCAAATGTTTTTCTAACCACTTTGAGCACGTGGTTGTCAAATGAGAGATTGCTATTAACTTGGGTCCCCAGGTCCCTAATTACTTCTTCCGTACTTAATGGATTACCACTTATGTGGTAATTTGTGGGCACTTTGTTTTTGCCAAAGGGGATGACTATACACTTCTTGGCATTTAGCTTGAGGCCATGGCTCTGTCACCAGTTGTCTGTTTCTATGAGGCCCTTTTGGAGGATGCTTGTGTCGGCTGGAGAGTCAATTATGGCGCCCAGTTTGCAGTCATCTGCGAACTTGGTTAGCCACAGTCCTTCCATGTTGGCCTGTACCTCCGAGAAATATATACCGAACAGGAGAGGTCCCAGGACTGAGCCTTGTGGGATGCCACTTGTAACTGGTTTGGAGTCTGACATGGCTCCAGCAATTCTAACCATGTGGGTTCTGTCCTTGAGCCAGTTTGCAACCCATCTAGTGACATAGGGGTTTATATTTAAGCTGGTGAGCTTATCTATAATGCCCGAGTGGGGTATTGTATCGAAGGCTTTTGCGAGGTCCAGGTAGGCTGTGTGGACCACCTTCCCCTCGTCAATGGCCTTGGTAACTGTTTCAAAGAAATCGACCAGGTTTAAGAGGCAGGATCTGCCCTTAACAAAGCTGAACTGGGTAGGATCCAGTGTCTGTAGGTCCCCAATATCTTTTTTTATGAGGTCCATGATGATCCTTTCCATAGCTTTGCAGACCAAGCTAGTCAGGCTTATGGGGCAATAGTTTCCAGGATCCATTGAGGCACCAACTTTGTGGAGAGGGACCACTGTTTCTGTACACCACTCTTTGGGTACATATCCTGTGGTAAGGCTGAGATTGAACAGTAGTTTTATGTTTGGGTTTAGCTCTTCTTGGAGTTCATGTAGGATGCAGCCCGGGACACCGTCTGGTCCCATTGATGCTGTGTTTTTTGCTTTGGAGAGGGTGGCTCTTACCTGAGCATCTGAGATGTCAGGGGGGCAGCACTCTGCTGGATAGATATTTGCCCTTTTGGTGGGGAGGGGGTGGGTAGAAGATTGCACTGAACCTGTCAGCTAGGATGTTGGCAATGTCTGTGGGTTCAGTGTATTTTTTGTCGTTTTGGACCAATTCTGAGCATATCTGGGAATTCCCACCCAGGTTCCTAACATAACTAAAGAAAGCCTTGTGATTATCCTTAGTGTCCTGTGCAATTTTTCTCTCGAAGCTGGCCTTAGATGATTTTATGAGTGCCCGTAGTTTTTTGCTAACACTGATCAGAGATGCCTTCCCTTTTTGGGATTTTGCTCTATCATGTAGTAGCTTCCTCCTTCTATTGTATAGTTTGTTTATGGCTGGGGTCCACCAGACAGGACGTCTGCCTTTGGAGGATTGGGTCTTGTATTTATTTGGGATTGCATGATCCATGCATTCTTGAAGGTGTTCATAGAATGTGTTTATAAAGGATTCTGCGGTCTGGGCCGTATTTTCCACAGACCCGGGGGCTTTGAAGGATTCCACCTCGGTTTTGAGGAGTGTGAAATTTGCTTTAGAGAAGTTTTTCACTGTGGTTTTCTGGGCAGGGGGTGGGGTCGGAATGTGAATATCCAGTGAGATTAGTTTATGGTCTGATCTTACCAGTGAGGGATACGCTTCTGGTCTGGAGCATAGAGTCCCCATGTTGGTGACGATCAGGTCCAGTATGTTTTCTCCTCTTGTGGGAGTCATAACAAGTTGTTCCATCATGTTTGAGTTTATAAATTCTAGGAACCTTTGAGCTAGGGTGTTGGAGCTAGAGTAATGCTCCCAGTCTATGTTTGGGTAGTTGAAGTCGCCCAATATAATGATGTTTGGAGAGACCTTCATATTTTCCAGTGTTCTCAGGAAGGCCGAGTGGGGTTCCTGGGTTTGGGAGGGTGGTCTGTAGCAGGCTATAAACTGGAAGGCAGTTTTACCCACTGTTAGTTGCACATGGATAGTCTCTGATGCTTCGTGCTGTGCCACCAACCTGGAGGTGTGGGTATCTTTGATGAATATTGATACTTCCCCTCCTTTTCTGGTTCGGTCCAAGTTTTGGGGCTGAAAAGCATGGTATGAGGTATAACCTGGCAGTGCTGGGGTGCTCTCGGGAGCCTTGAACCAAGTCTCTGTTACTGCACAGATATCGATGTTCTCCATGCTAAGGAGAGTTTCGAGTGCATGCATCTTGAGGTTTAGAATTCTGGCGTTGAGTAGCATTACTCTTAGTTTCTTATCCCTTGTGATACCTATGGAGGTGGGTTTGTCTTTTGAGCCTTGCCTAAAAAAGGCACTATGGGGGTAGCGAGAGCCTTTGCCAATATCCGAAAGCCCAGGGGTGACAGGTGCAAGCCGCCCCCAGTGAAGCATCGTTGCTTGTCGAGCATGTCATCCCAGGCTGACAGGCATTGGATCCCCTTTGAATGACACCAATACTTAAGCCAATTGTTGAAATTGATCATCTTGTCTTCATATTGTGGCATCATTCTTGATGAGGGTAAGATGCTACTCAAGGTCAGGGTCATACCGGCCTGGGCCACATGCTCAGAGAGCTCCTCTATGTCTCTTTACATGTAGTCCAGGGAGGTACGTCTCAGGTCATTCACACCAGCATGGACAATGACTGAGTCATATTTGTACTTGCCTTGGAGTGACCTGAGTGCTTGTGTTATGTGGCGGATCCTAGCGCCCGACTGGCAGCTCACTGTGTCCTTCTCCTTGTTCAGCCTGGTGAGCAGGACGTCAGTGTGCCTGATGATAGAGTCACCTATTACAAGTGTATCAGGTGTGTTTTTTAGCCTTAAGGGCTGTGACTGTTCAGCACACTGGCATTGTGAGCTATGTGTTGCACGTGTTTTGTTTTGGGGTAGCGGTTGCTTGGGTGTCTGCTTTGGAGGTCTTTGCTGCTTAGGCAGATTTTTATTTAGAGCCTCCGAGTATGTTTGTATGTGTTTATATGTTTGGTTTGCTGTCGTGGAAGGTCTATGTGAGACTGGAATTGTAGTGAGTGTGATTTCCTTCTCCTCCTGATAGGTTTCGCCATTACTGAGTTGAGAGAGCTTAGCCTCCAGTTTGGCTATATGGTTGCATCTTTCACATGTGTTGGAATTTGTTGGGAGGAGGAGAGGGTTGTCTGTGTACATGAGGCAGTTGTAACATTGCCTCAAGATTCCCAGATTCACCAGCTGGACCGGAGAGGAGATTGACAACTGACCTTTGGACATGCTAGAATAGTACTGGGAATTTCTTTATAATAGAAAAAAAGAGCCAGTGGGGAACAAGGTCCTCAAGGGGAGTTTGTGAGGGTGTAGTGCTTTTAATTTTTTAGTGCTGACTTATATAATTGCTTTAGTGAGCAAGTGCCAGGTAACTTAAATGCAATGTGTTACAGGTAACTTAAATGCAAAAATGACAAACAGTAACTTTCTTTCAAGTGAAACAAGGAAATAAGTACAGTAAGCAATGCAAATGTCACTAGGGATCCACAGAAGCACTGAAAAGCCACTTTTTAGGTGGAATTAGCGTTTCAGGGAAATAACAAGCAAACAAGTATACAAACAAAGCTAGATTTAGCAGGCCTGGATCTAGTCTATGCTACAGCAAACAAGGTGTACCAGTTTCAGTAAGAAACAGTTCAAATATGCAGGCACTATAAGCCTTTAAACAGAAATTCCCAGCTCAGAAGGGCAGAGTCCAGCCTCTCCTCCCACAAGAGTGCAGACCACGAACCTTCTTAATGTAAAATAACTGGCCTGAAGCCCAAGTGCTTAATCCAAAGACTTAGAATGATAGCTACACTTTAATCAAGTTACTACCAAGCAGTAATAAATACAATTGAATACTTTAAAGAATGCCTGGATTAGTGCTCAAGTTATACAAACAAAGCTAGATTCAGCAGGCCTGGATCTAGTCTATGCTACAGCAAACAAGGTGTACCAAGTTCAAATATGCAGGCGCTATAAGCCTTTAACCAGAAATTCCCAGCTCAGAAGGGCAAAGTCCAGCCTCTCCTCCCACAAGAGTGCAGACCACAAACCTTCTTAATGTAAAATAACTGGCCTGAAGCCCAAGTGCTTAAACCAGAACTAATACACTTTTAGAATAACAGACACTGAGCCCTCAATCAGCAGTTCCCAACTTAGAAGGATGTAAGCTACCTGTTCTGCCACCACAGTGCAGGCCACAAACCTTCCTAATGTAAAACAACTGGTCTGAGCCCAATTGCTTAATCCAAAAGACTTAGAATGATAGCTACACTTTAATCAAGTTACTACCAAGCAGTAATAAATACAATTGAATACTTTAAAGAATGCCTGGATTAGTGCTCAAGGTATACAAACAAAGCTAGATTCAGCAGGCCTGGATCTAGTCTATGCTACAGCAAACAAAGTGTACCAATTTAGTAAGAAGCAGTTCAAATATGCAGGCACTATAAGCCTTTAACCAGAAATTCCCAGCTCAGAAGGGCAGAGTCCAGCCTCTCCTCCCACAAGAGTGCAGACCACGAACCCTCCTTAATGTAAAATAACTGGCCTGAAGCCCAAGTGCTTAAACCAGAATTAATACACTTTTAGAATAACAAACACTGAGCCCTTAATCAGCATTTCCCAACTTAGAAGGATGTAAGCTACCTGTCCTGCCACTACAGTGCAGAGCACAAACCTTCTTAATGTAAAACAACTGGTCTGAAGCCCAAGTGCTTAAACTAAAAGGCTTAGACTGAGTTAAACAAGCAGTAATAAATACAACTGAGTACTTTTAAGATGACGCAAAAGCAAAATAAATTAGGAAGAAACACAAATACAGTAAAAGCAGATTTTTTTTTTTTGAGTGAGCAAATGAGATGGGCCCAGGAGGAGTATCCAAGTGCAAATTTACAAGAGGGGCGGGCAGTTTCAAAGCCACCAAGATTAACACCAACACAAAAACAGGGACGGTGGGTGGGAACCTACTGACAAACAGAGTCACAGCTTCCAGCTAGATATTCCTCAATGCAACACAAACAAATTACTTTAAATCGTGTATTATTTGATAAAAGTGCAGATAAAAGTTACTTAGCTTCACTTAGGCATTCAAGTTGATAGCATGCAGGTCTTAACCGGCCAAAGCTCACAGTTTAAACAGAAGGTAATTCACTGTACCACTTGTATAAGACAGAAACTGAATACAATGAAGGAACTACCCCCACCTATCACTGGCTATGCAGGTCTCTAACAAGCCTTAACTGAAAATAAGACAGAAACTGAATACAATGAAGGAACTACCCCCACCTATTACTGGCTATGCAGGTTTTTAACAAGCCTTAACTGAAAATACCACAGGTACTACTGACAAACAGAGTCACAGCTTCCAGCTAGATATTCCTCAATGCAACACAAACAAATTACTTTAAATCGTGTATTATTTGATAAAAGTGCAGATAAAAGTTACTTAGCTTCACTTAGGCGTTCAAGTTGATAGCATGCAGGTCTTAACCGGCCGAAGCTCACAGTTTAAACAGAAGGTAATTCACTGTACCACTTGTATAAGACAGAAACTGAATACAATGAAGGAACTGCCCCCACCTATCACTGGTTATGCAGGTTTGTAACAAGCCTTAACTGAAAATAAGACAGAAACTGAATACAATGAAGGAACTACCCCCACCTATCACTGGCTATGCAGGTTTTACTTGTTGTTATTACTTTTGCACACCCAGACACAGTTTGAATCCAGGGAGTGGTACTAAGATGTGTGCATATCTACACCCAAGGAATCAGGAATAAATGTCAAAGCAGTCAGGTAGTGTTAATAGATATTTTCCCACAGGTTTTACAGATAAGTAAATCTTGCCAGTAGCTGTATGAAGGGTATGCTACTAAACTGTGTACAACTGTTCAGATGTCCCACCACATGCCTGCAAATGACAGCAGGATAGGTACATACAATATGCACTCTTCCTGAATCATACATCTCAACTGTACAAACATTCACTGAATGTCCAGATATTTGTCTCATATTTGTGACCCGTTTTATATAAAGTAGTGGTGTCATGGCAAATCAGTGACAAAACATTATAGTCTGAAGTTAGAAAATAATGATAGACATACAAGTTCCAGATGTCATACCCATCAGAAAAGCCATGCACATGCAAATGCAATACCTGTAATTTTATCACATTTCTAAGTTTGTAAGAGCAATATCTAAAAATTGTCCATATTTATGGACCTTTATCTCACTTGTATGTTTGGCTTTGTCCAGATCTCATTCTCTAAGAAGTTGAGAAGTATGTTTCCGATACAAGTATCTCGAGTGTCATGCTGTCATGGCTAGTGGCCACTGCTGCAAATAATCCTGGACACAGATAGGAAACCAGTTGACATATGCCCATAGCACATTTACATAATAGCAGTTCAGGGTACCACTCTTGTGCCAGATATGCAACCCTGACATGCAGAGCCCCTTCTAGTCATGTACCCAGAGTTGTCACAGTTTGCATCATACCATTCCAGGCTGACAGTTTAATAGGTATGTTTGTACTACAAAAGCTCTGGCCATAGGTAGATATAAAGTGAGGGCAGACCCACAGAGTATTGAGCATTACTGTTGTGGAAAATAGAAGTATAAACAGTTGTTAATGGATTTTCTATCCCCCATCTGCATCAATAATTATTACTCATATACTACGGGTATGTTGTGCTCCAACACAATGTTGGGACTTGTGTTATATTATTAATATGTTTGATTGCTTACATGTTAACATATCTTGTTCAAATACCATTGTTGGTGGCCTGTTGCCATCAGTCTTACTGGCATGCTGTTACTATGCATATTATTGTTCCATTTATGCATGTGTTCTGTTTGCTATGCAACTGTTTCAAATCTGTTTTATGGGCTTAATTGGAACACTCGTGCATGCTGTTATAGCTAATCTTGCAATGTGTTATTCATGACTAACCAACATATTTTGTAAAACCTCAACACCATAGTGCATTTGTAAAGGCAGAACCAAGTGGATCCACCTGTCCCACTTCATCTGGCTGTGGCACCGGGCCCCAGCACATCTGAGACCAAACCCAGATCTCCCTCATCTTCTGGTCCTGCACCACCTTTGGGTGGAACTGCAGCAGGAGACAGGCCCCCACCCCCGGGAGTGAGCTCAGACAGGAGGCCAGCACCCACAGTCAGGTCAGGGGTTTGTTGCACAGCACCTTTCGATCTGAGTTTGGAGAGCAGCTGCAGCAGATTGAGGGCTACCTGGTGCAACTTGAGGGGCAGGCCACCCCTCCTATCCAGACCCCAGCACAGCCACCTTTGGGGCCATGAAGGTGCAGTGGCGACTGCCCATGGGTGGGGATCATGGGCTTTGAATTCCCAACCACCCTCCCTGTCAAATGATTACCTCCTCATGTGTTATATACCACCCCTGTCTGCTGTCTTGTTGGTCTTGTCTGTCTCTGTACCCAACCTACCTCCCCAGATGCACCTACAATCCTTCCCCAACATTCCACTCTCACCTTACAAAAAGAAAAGAGCATCAGTCCCCCCAAAAAATATTGCCTCATACACAGCTGTCCATTTTGCACACATGTCCACTGGACACAAGGAATCCTTTCCAATTGGCTTGACAGCACCTTTATGTTGTCCTCCCTCCTCTCTCTGGAGTTTGAGTGTCCAAATTCACCTCCAAATTCTTTACAAATGCACAGCAGTTGCTGTATAAGAAATGGACAGCTATGGACCTTCCCTACACCCGTCCTTCACATCCCTAGCTATCTTTCACATTGTTTTCCCCTCTGCATGTCCCTTTTTCACCAATTTCCTATCACCCCTTTTCTTTTCTTTTAAAGAAAGTAGCACAGGTGTAAGCATGAATAAGCAGTAGTATGCAGGACTGAGCGAGTTTGCACAATGCTAACTGAAGTCAACACAGATTAAGCTTCTGTTAGTTTAACCGTGTGTTGGCATCACTTATCATCACGCAAACCCACCCAAACCTGCTTACAACTGCTTTAATCACTCTGTTTCCATGACCCACTGTTCTGCCTAGCAACAAAATAACCAGCCAAGTGAAGCCTCAAACCCAGGCACCTGTACACCATAGTCAAAGCAATGCACCACTATACCATTTGAGTCATAAGGATTGCTGATGCTTTTTCAAACATATCATGGAGCAGATTCATTCAACAGTAAGGAAAATATTCTGTAGAATCAGTCAGGATTGGTATATATACATATACACGTGTATATATCTATGCAGGTAAATATATATGTATATATATATATATATATATATATATATATATATATATATATATATATATATATACTCATAACATGTAGGGGAGTCATACCTCAGAACCATACCTCTCAACCTCTTAGCGCAAGATATCTGGCCAAAGACTGTCTAAATGGGGGCACAATGGGCCAGAACTTGGGATATTTTAAATATTTCTCTTATAAATGTTGCCAGAGTTTGTTTCAGCATACGTGTTCTGAAGAATGTGAGTTACAAAACTGAAATGTACGTCATCATTACTTTCAGAAATCCCCAGATCATCACAGTGATAATAAGCAAGCCAAATCAAGCCTCAAACCCAGGCTCCTGTACACCATAGTCAAGACAATGTACCACTACAACATTTGAGTTGCAAGGATTGTTGATGCTTTTTCAAACATATCATGGAGTAGAGTCATTCAACAGTAGGGAAAAGATTCTGTAGAATCAGTCAGGTTTTGTATATATACATATAGACATGTATATATGTATGGATTATATATATATATATATATATATATATATAAAAATAACAAAAAATATATATATATGGGTCTATATTAGAATTGCAAAAGCTGACTTTCAAGAATACAAGTTCATTGACACATAAATGTCAATGTACTAAAACAGCAAAGTACAAAAAAAGCAAATTTCAGAATGCCGAACGTGTTTTCTTGGCCAGCAGGGTGATGGTATGGATGAAGAAATAAATCCTTTTCCCCATTGTAGTGCTGTCTCGGGGTTGGTATATTTAAGTAGGGGGGTGTGGGGGTGCAAGTGGGCGGGGGGGCTTGCTCCTTTGCAAAAATGTTTGAAAACGTGTTTTACATTAGGTTTGTTCACTTAAGTTTACCTTAGCTGTATGGTGCTGTTACTTCTGGGAATACAATCGGCGTTCTCATTTTCACTTTTTTATACTTCACTGTTTTTGGACTTTGACATATATGTGTCAATGAATATTCATGAAAGTCAGCTTTAGCGATTCTAATACAGACCCAAAAAAAAAAAAAAAAAAAAATATATATATATATATATATATATATATATATATATATATATATATATATATAGACTCATAACATGTAGTGGAGTCATACCTCAAAACCATACCTCTCAACCTCTTGGTGCAAGAAACCTGGTCGAAGGCTGTCCAAATGGGGGCACAATGGGCCAAAACTAGGGACATATTTTAAATATTTCTCTTATAAATGTAGAATGTTTACAGAGTGACAGGGTTTGTTTCAGCATACATGCTCTGAAGGATGTGAGTTCTGAAACTGAAATGTATGTCATCATTTACTTTCAGAAATCCCTAGATCATCACAGTGATTTACCAGGGAAATAAAAATAATGACTCTGTGGAACAGACCAGAAATATGAGCAATAAACCTGGACATTCTGAAACAAACCGGCCAGTCAAGAGGCAGGCTCAGAATCCCTTAGTGCAATGAATCTGGACCAAGTGGGAGGGGGGCATGAAAACTGGGACATATCTGAAATACTGCAGTAGATAAGCTGACATACTTGCTGCAGTAACACTCACCTGTCTGTCCTAACATATATTAACTGAAATAGTACAAGTCCAACACTCATTTACTTCTCACTTGTTAGTGACTTAAATCCTCACATCATCCCACTGATGTGTTAGAAATACACAACACTTATGGGGGCCAGGCTACAGTACATCCTACAAATATCTGGACATAACATCACATTAGGGAAACTACACTCAGCTGCTAAGCATGTCACCAAGCACCACCCAAACTACAGTCAGACTGACACAGCACTAACCCAAATCTGCTAAGGGAAACTACACATGTATTTGCAAATATATCAGGCACTACATGGATGTAACAGCACTGAAAAACAGACACCATTGTGAAAGTGCATAACCACAACCAGTTCCACCACAGTCACAGTGGCATACCAGTAAGCCAAATGAATAGAACAGTATAATGACTGTGTGAACAAAAACACCTCAACATGTTTGCTACTCATACACTACCCCTACATATACTGGCCCAATTAACAGTGTAGTATAATGCCTGACTGTGGTATGGGACATGTCTCAGTCTGCCACTACAAACATATACAGCCAATAGACCACCAGAAACTGAAGCAGCATGTGCAGGCAGATAGAATAGGAGCCACAACACATACATCTACCCCCTCCCTACTTGGCCCAAATAACATTGGCACACTACATTGCTACACAGTCCTGACAGTCTATCAACAACTGCCACAAATACACAGACCTCTCAACTGTTCAGTGTTCCACAGGATGTCCAGGCTTTGTCCTCATATGTAAGACATCTTGCACTTAACATGTCTGGCAGCCTGGTACATCACTGGGATGGTATCAGGAATGAAGGCACTAAATAATGATATACCCTACCTATCACACTCTTACTGCATGACATCTGGACAGAGCCTGACATACTTGGGGGGACAGAGGCCCAAAAACAGGGGTATATGTGAAATATTGCTGTTATAAACTGCGACAGTTACTGATGTAACAGGGTTTGTTGTAACATAGCTTTTCTGAGGGATATGAGGTTAGAAACACAAATGGATAGTACCATTTACTGACTGCAATCTCCACAGTATGCTACTGATTTTACAAAGACAGCAAATGTCTGAGGAACACACCAAACATGGGAGTCCAACATCTGGCCATTCTATGGATAGCTCTACAGTTGAGAGTTATGTCAACCATATAACACTGTCAGACTTAAAATCACACAGAAAAGCCATGTCCACACAAACCCTGCTAAACTACCATTAATTCAACTGTATAACAGCAATACTTACATTCTGTCCCTATGTCTGGATCATTCTCCCCCAGTTTGTTGGGCTGTCTCCACAGTTTTCGTTGTAAGAGGTATTTCCAACTACCCTCTGTTATTCTGTTGTTCACACACCTCCATGACATTCTCCTCACAGGCAAGGAAAGGGGCAACACCCACATAAAGTACTGAAATTATAAGAGTGTGTTGCCATGCCATTGGCTATAGGAAAAACACCACAGCTGTTCTGCATGTAATTAGCAAGTGGGGGAATCCAATTGGTGCACAGGCCATCAGCTGCTCATGAGCATTATCTACAAAAGGCAAGCTGCCACCTATGCAAAACTGATGTATACCCTACATCTGGGAGAGAGAAAGAGACTGACAGACAGACAGGCAAAGAAACCAATCAACACATATTGGAAAAAAAACCAACCATACTTGGAAAAAAAATATGTCAAACAAGTAAGCATGCAATGGAAAGCAGTAGGGGGTATGTAATATGAAGTTCAACAAATATGTCTCAACAGGACTTGCTACAGATATACTGCTGATCAGAACCTATGGTCATAGCAGCTGGGTCTGTCTGCAGTGACATAGATCACAGCTCAGGCTCCTGAGTCATCCCAGGAAAAGATGGCTCACATATGACTACTACTGGAGTGTGTCTGTTGAACAATACTGACTGTGACACTGCTAGGCCAGCAACTGGGATGTTGTCTATATCCATAAGTTAATTGTGAATATAACTATGATATACGTTTGTCTCAGAAATGTGAGAGACCTATACAGGATATTTGCATAGTGAAATACTGTTGCAGTTCTGTGTGTTGAACTGCATGTGATATACTGAGCTCATACCATTCATCTGTCCAGTGTTATGCACACTGACCATTTATGTGCCTTATATTTGCAGTAATTTACTCATAGAGAGATGTGTTATGTCTGGCAAATCATTGGCAACATGTGAAGACTGACATTACAACATCTCCTTCTCTTTCTTTTGGCTGTTCCCATTAGGTGTCACCACAGTGGCTCATCTGTCTCCATTTCTTCCTTTCCTCTGCATCTTGGTCTGTCACATCAACCCCATGTGTGTCCTCTATCACCACATCCATACACCTTATCTTAGGCCTTCCTCTTTTCCTCTTACCTGGCATCTTCATCCTTCCATTCTTTTCCCAATATACTCAACATCCCTCCTCAGCACATGTCCAACCCAACATAATCCATCTACTCTCTGGCTTTGTCTCCAAACCATCCGACCTGGGCAGGCTCTCTAACATACATATCCCTAATCATGTCTACCCTTGTCACACCCAGTGCAAATCTTAACATCTTTAACTCTGCCACGTCTAGCTCTGACGTCTGCCTTTTTGTCAATTCCACTGTCTCCAACCCATATAACATGGCTGGTCTCACTACCATCTTGTAGACCTTCACTCTCACTCTTAATGGTACTCATCTGTTACAAATCAATCATGACACTCTTCTCCACCCTCCCCATCCTGCCTGTACTCTCTTCTTCACCTCTCCCCTACACTTGTCATTACTCTGAACTGTTGATTCCAAGTATTTAAACCCATCCATCTTTGCAAACTGTACTCCCTACATCCTCACCATTCCTTTATCCTCCCTCCCATTTACAGTCCTGCTGACCATCATTCCTACCCTCTCTAGAACATATCTCCACCTCTCCAGGGGCTCCTCAACCTGTTGCCTACTCTCACTACAGATCACAATGTCATCTGCAAACATCACAGTCAATGGAGACTCCTGTCTGATCTTGTCTGTCAACCTGTCCATCACCACTGCAAATAAGAAAGGGCTCCGAGCTGAACCCTGATGTAATCCCACCTCCACCGTAAACACACCTGTCACTCCCACCGCAGAACTCAACACTGTCACATTACTCTTGTACATATCCTGAGCATTCTTACAGATTCCTCTGCCACTCCTGACTTTCTCATACAATACCACAACTCCTCTATAGGCACCCCATCATATGCTTTCTCTAAGTCCAAAAAGACAAAATGCAATTCCTTACGACCTTGTCCATAATTCTCCGTCAGCACTCTCAGAGCAAACAGCGCATCTGTATTGCTCTTTCCTGGCATGAAACCATACTGCTGATCATTAATCTCCACCTTCCTTCTTACCCTAGCTTCCACTACTCTTTCCCATAACTTCATGTTACAACTGATCAATGTTATCCCTCTGTAGTTACTACAGCTCTGCACATCACTCTTATTCTTATAATCGGTACCCAAACACTTTTTCTCCATCCCTCATGTATCCTCTAACTTTCCAAGATTACATTAAACAATCTGGTTGAAAAGACCACTGCCTTTTCTCCTAAAAATCTCCATGCTTCCATAGGTATGTCATCTGGACCAACAGCCTTTCCATTCCTAATCCTCTTCATTGCTATCCTTACTTCCTCCTTGCTAATCCATTGCACTTCCTGATTCACCATACCTACATCATCCAACCTTCTCTTTCTCTCATTCTCTTCATTCAACAGCCCCTCAAAGTACTCTTTCCATCTGCTCAACACACTTTCCTCACTTGTGAGTACATTTCCTTCATTATCCTTTATCACCCTTTTCTGTTGCACATCCTTCTTAGCTTGATCCATCTGTCTAGCCAACTGGTACAGGTCCTATTCTCCATCCTTAGTGTCCAACTGTTCATACAACCCTTCATATGCCTCATGCTTAGCCTTTGCCACCTCTCTCTTTGCCATGCACCTCATCTCCTTATACTCCTGTCTACTTTCTTCATCTCTCTGACAATCCCTTTCTTCTTCACCATCGTCTTTCCCTGTATACTCTCCTGTACTTCCTCATTCCACCACCAGGTCTCCTTGTCCTCCTTCCTCTGTCCAGATGTCACACCAGGCACCTTTCTAGTAGTCTCCCTTGCTGGCTGTGCTTTAGTTACCCAGATATTTGGTAACTCTTCACTGCCACCCACTGCCTGTCTTAACTCTTTCCTGAACTCAACCTCACAATCACCCTTTTTCAGTTTCCACTATTTGATCCTGGTTGCTGTCCTCATACTCCTCCTTCTCTTCTTGCTCACTAATGGCATCCCACAGACCAACATTCCATGCTGCCTAACAACACTTTCCTCCTGTCTCCAATTTACAGTTTCCAATCTCGTTCAAACAGACCCTCCTGGATAGGAGATAATCCACCTGCGTGCATCTTCCTCCACTCTTGTATGTCACCCTATGCTCCTTTGTCTTGTTAGAATATGTATTCACCTCAGCCATGTCCATCTTTTTTGTGAATTCCACCACTACCTCACCTTCTGCATTCCTTTGCTTAACATCATACCTACCCATCACTTCCACATTCCCTCTGTTCCCTTCACCAACATGCCCATTGAAATCTGCTGAAATCACCACTCTCTCACCCTTGGGTACAGTCATCACTGCTTCATCTATCTCACTCCAAAATTATTCTGTGCCATCCATCACACACGCAACTAGCAGGTCATATGCACTAACAACAGTCATCATTACACCATCAATTTCCAGCTTCATGAACATCACTATATCTGACACTCTTTTCACCTCCAAAATCACCCTTGCCACATGTTCCTTCAGGATAACCCCTACACCATTTTTCCTCCCATCCACACCATGATAGAACTATTGGGACCCAACTTCGATACACATAGCCTTACGCCCCTTCTATCTGGCCTCTTGCACACACAATATATCAGCTTTCCTTTTGTCAATCATATCAGCTAGCTCTGTCCCTATACTAGTCATACTGCCAACATAAAAAGTTCCTACCCTCACTAACACACTCCTAGCCTTTCTCCTCTCTTCCTGCCATATGAGCGTCAGTCATCCTCCAGGTTATGTCTGTGAATGCAAAGGCTACTGTGTTATCAAATGACTTAGTTTGTTACATCAATATTAAGAAAGTGTCACTAATTTTGGCCCATCACACCCCAATGTATGTTTGGCATCCTCCAGATGTCCTGCTCCAACAGGTTGACAGGAATGACTGAGCAGCAAGAGTGTAAATACAGTATGCCATACTGACATAGAACAGAAATGTATGAGTAGGTGTACCTGGCTGCTTCATAACAACAAACACGGAATGCAAAATGTCAGGTAAATAAGCTGTACATGTTGTACACTTGTGTAATCACAGTTTCTGTACATCCAACAGAGGTTGATTTCGACAGCTACTGGTTGTTGCATTGCCCTGACACAGACATGGGTACTAGAATAAGCATGATTATCAGGTTGAAATTTCAGAGGTGTCCAACTGTGTTATGACCTTGTGTCCATGCCTACAACAAACAGCCATATGACCACCGACATAGGTGTATTGGCTCAGCAATACCTTCCTGTAAAACCTGTCTCCACCAAAGTAGAGTAATTCCCTTTGCTGGACAGGACCAATACACAAACCTCATAATTGGTCATTATATCAGCTGTACAGGTCAGAGTAGGAGCAGGCATCAACTTCGCAGTGAGTCAACCTTTGTCTGAAAGAGTATATAAGGTCACAGGTGGATTATTCTAAGGTTAACTATGAGCACAAATTGGACACATCCACCAAGAGCAATCACAAGGCTGATTTCACATATGTCTGTAATATCAGAGGCAACAACTCAACCCACCCTGTAATGGTGGTCAATCACACCACATGCACACACACACACACCATATCTAAAGCCAACCTGCTGCAGACAGGTTTAGGGCAAACATCACCCCCTTGGCTCACCTTCAGTATAGGTGGATACGCACAGTACCCACACCTCTCCCCTTATCATCAGGGAGCAGGTGCATACTGCCTAATCAAAGTCAACAAAAGCAAGTCTCCATGGGACCTGATAACATTCCTGTCTGTATCCTACATGAACTCAGGCATATGCTTCCAGCTCCATTACACACTGTGTCCAAGCAAAGCCTTAGCACCACTGACATCTCATCTGCAAGGAAGATGGACACTGTCATCCCTCTACATAAACATTGAATGATGAATGGTGGTTTATGCACTGTACTGGCCCTCATTGGGAGGAGCATAACACATCAGGACCAGGAGTGCACTGCAGGTTCATACTGTGCTGATAGATGACAGGTGTATGATGTGGTTGTAAGTGGTGATTAATGATAGGCAATATTGATGTGCTGGCTCTGTAAATAACTCTGAGCAATGTCTGAGGTCCTGTGATGTGTTTCCCTGTTTATGTCTTCCAGGTGGGATGCAGCATCAGCCGGCATACATTGCAGAGGAGACTACAGCTATTACTGAAGCAATAATACAGCACCATGTGGTGCTGTTCGGCCAGAGCCGACAAAATCTGCAGGAGCAGCTTGCACTGTGGGATGACATTGTCCACAGAGTGAACACCTTGGGCCACCATGGCAGCACATACAATCAGGTCAGGCATCAGGCAACTGACCTGATATGTCATGCCTGGCAAAAGGCTGCTGCCGTGGCCAGGGACTATACTGCCATGGGTTGGGGTCCAGCCACACAGGCCCCACTTACAGCAACAGAGGAGCCCTTTGCCAGCCTTGGGGCAGCCTCCAGACAACACCCAATGTATGAAACACCAGACATGAAAGTGGATGGCACCCAGGCAACAGGCGAGGAGTGTCCAGGTAAGGCCACAGTGCACATCAATTTATTCATGTAGTAATCATACTATCCTATAGAGTATCGAGATGCATATGTCAGTTCAAACTGCATTTGTGGGAGGGGTTTAGTGATTCACACAAGTGCACATCTATGGTGAGGGACAGCAAATTGTGTACTACCATAGCTTGTACTGTACCTGTGCAGACATGTAGCATTCATCTTGTACCAATGCCAAATGTGAGTCTGCTGACAATACCTCTACCCCACAACTACATAGGTACCTTTAGTCTGCATGTAGGACAGCAGCCTGAAGCCAGTGAGTATGGGATTTTCCTGTTGTGGCTCACCACTACTCCAGGCATGTTAAGGTCATGCATGAGACCATGCACACAACTGTTACTCTTAGCTATTTTGCAAAATCTGCATGTTCACTTGTGGTGGGGCTAACTGCATTGCATCACAGTAGTCATCAAAGGGGCCTATTTGCAGGAGGTGTCACATATCTGTTGCATACTTCACAACATGTCATTGCAAGAAATTTGGACAAATACTGACAAAATGGGGGGATGAAGGCCCAAAACTAGGGACGTAGTTTATAAATTAGTGTTATGCAATGTATATAAATGGTGAACACACACCTGTTAGAATGCCAGGTATTTGTGAAATACAAACAAGAGAGCACAATAACACATTTCTAAACCCTTCCAACCTTTCATGTGACCTACAACCTGTACAATTCAAATGTAAAACAAACAAATCTGTTAGGGGAACAATTATGACACATAAAAAAACTTACAAGAAGCTAGATTCATACATGTGCACAGGCTGAAGCTAATACTGTGTTGAAGCAGCTTTTGATGTTATTACAGTATTATGTCTTCTTGGGTACACACCTGGCATCAATTACAGAGACTCTTTGATTTACACCAGATAACGGTCAGCTGTCCTACCAGGATTATCCTACATTTACTCAGTTGCCTGCTACAACAACAGCCATAGTTTGCATAAAGCTTATGAAACAGCAAAGGAATCTCATGTGTGAAAGGTATCAGCCCAGAGAAGGGTACACCCACATTTCCACAGCATTGTATATGCCATGGAACACAGTGAAGACAGTCATCAAATGGCAGTGGAAATAAAGAACTGAGCATCCATCCAAATGTGTGGAAAAGACAAGACTCAAACTGGTCAGGGTGGCTGCTGGTAGATCTACAGCAACACTACAGGAGTTGCAGTAATCACTGGCAAGTACCAGTTGTGTAATACAGTTGACAATAATCTCCTGTATTCTCCGCATGTCTGGCCTGTGGGGAAGGTTTGGAAAATGGAATCCTTTTCTCACACAGAACAACATCCAGGTCTGGCTAATTTCTCAAGAAAAATACATCAGGTCCCCCAGTAGCATGTGGGGAAATGTGTTATGGTGTAATGAGACCAAAGTTGCACTTTTTGGCCACAACACCAAAAGGTTTGTTTGGCACAAGAACAACACTGTGCATCACCAAAAGAACACAATCCCCATGGTGAAGCATGGTGATGGCAGTGTCCTGCTTTGGGGTTGCTGTTCATAAGCTGGAAGTGGGCCTGTAGCCAAGGTAGAGGGGATTAGGAACAGTTCAAAATACCAGTCCTTTTTTGGCACAAAATCTTCATGTGTTCACTAGAAAGCTGTGTATGGATACAACTTACTTTCCACACAACACTGACTCGTGCCATACATCAAAATCCATAACAGAATATGTTCACCAGAAGACAATTACATTTTGGAATGTCCCAGCCACAGTCCACACATACATCCAATAGAGAATCTGTGGGGGCCCCTGAAGAGGCCTGTGCAGAAGTGATGCCCTCACAATTTGGCAGAGTCAGAGGGCTTCTGCAAGGGAGAGTGTACAAATATTGCTAAGTCGGGATGTGCCATGCTGATACACACCTTCCCAAGAAACTAACTGCTGTTATGAAATCAAAAGGTGCTTTAACTAAGTATTAGTTTAAGGGTGTACACAGTCAGGCAACCGGCCTATTATATGTATTTCAACTTCTACATATTACCCCTAACTGATGTGTTTGTTCTTCAATTGGATTGCACAGGTTATAGGTCACATTAAAGGTGGGAAACATTATCACATAATATATGTGGTCTCATGTTATATATCAGACAAACCTGGCATGTTAACAGGGGTGTCTACACTTATAATATCCACTGTAAGCTTAGAATGTTGTTAGTGTAACCGGTTCTGTTGTAACATACATGTACTGCAGCTTTTGAAGTGTGAGACTCAAAATATGTCATTATATAGTGACACCAGTCCTCATATCATCCCAGTAATGTGTCAGACAAATACAGGATGTATGACAAACAGACCAGAAATATGAGCAACACATGTAGACATTCAGCGACACTCTGCATAGTTGAGAGGTATGTTCTGTAGGAATTGTCACTGTGCTATACAGGTGAACAGCAATTATGTGTACATGGGTGCAGTGTGTGCTACTTGAAGGCCCATCACCTACTAACATTACTCACATATCAAAGAGGTGTATATAAGTTGTAACAGGAAGTGGAAAGGGCTGCACTGCATGATGTTGATGACCTGTCCAGGGTGTGTATGTAGTAGTCTGACTGTGTTGTGAATGTCACTAGTTGGCTATTGCAAGGTCTGTGTAATGCCTGTCTGCCTCCTCACCTGTATGTGTGTGTGTGCATGCGTGTGTTCATATGTGTGTGTGTGTGTGTGTGTGTGTGTGTGTGTGTGTGTGTGTGTGTGTGTGTGTGTGTGTGTGTGTGTGTGTGTGTGTGTGTGTGTGTGTGTGTGTGTGTGTGCATATTAAGCAGTAAACGATGTAGTGCAGGTATTAATTTATATACGTTGTGTTTCCCCCAGAGGTGGTCATGGTGGACGCAGTCCCTCCCACTCAGTATCTGATGTCAGTGTCTCTGCAGACTCTGGTAATGATGATGGCCATATTCAGGCACAGATGGTGTTGTCAGGGGCTGAATCTCTGCCATAGGTTGGCATCCCACAGTCATCCACAATGTCCCTGCACACAGTCACAATACCCACACATGCCCTGTCCCCAGCAGCCAAAGATGATGGATAGTTGACAGGTGGTGGCATGGAACAGTCTAGTGTTGTGACTGTGGCAGGTGTCAGTGTAGACACTGTCCATAGCCAGAGTGCAGGCGAGGTCTCACACAGGTGGATGGACAGGGTTTCTCACAAGAGGACTGCTGATTATCAAGCTGCTGTTGCAACTGCCACAGCAGGTGTCACCATATGCATATGTCAGGCTGTGGATGCACAGGCATGTAGTGAATGCAACACCAGACAAATACTCAGGGTGGTGGATGCAACTCTTCCTTATTTACATGGCAACATACGTGACCTTGTTGAGGTCACATGCCAAAATACTGGGGTCATGAAAAGATGGTGCAGTGAGACCTTGGCAATCCTAGACTGTGGCATGTCTGTGCTAGAGTATGTGGTGGGAGATGGGTGTCGGCCATGTGGACATAGGTCAGCACTAACATCAGCTGAGAGTCTACTGGGCTGTGCACCTTCACACTCCTGTAGTGGCAGTGCACCACACTAGCGAAGGGGGAGTTGCTGTCCACATCACAATGGAGCAGGCCATGGGCACATGGTCCTGGCTGGTCCCATCAGGGATATAGATCCAGCAGACAGCAGTCACCATCAGGAAGCAGTACTGTGTTTGGCCTTGGGCTTGTTGGTGCCAGTGAGACCATGGCAGAACCAGTTCATGTGTCCATCGCCAGAGATGGTGAAGTGGACACCCTGTCATGTATGGTCCACAGCTGTCCAACATACCCCTGTGTAGAGCAGCCATATGGCATGACTGTGTGCATACACACACACACACACACACACACACACACACACACACACACACAAACACATGCATCTGTATCATAGGCAGCTCACCTCCAGACACACACAGCACCTCTGCACAGCCCATCAACAGGATATCCCTACACACACACACACACACACACACACACACACACACACACACACACATGGATGTCAACCGTATGGCCCAGCCTAGGCCTCTGGCAAACCCACACCACACCCTGTGCATATGATGATACCTGTGCCACATCCCTGTCATCCATACAATTGATGCAGTGACAGGCTAATATAGGTCTGATGCACAGGGTGAATATAGTACAGTGTAGCTATGTAATATTGTGTAAGGTGCTTTCTGCTTGCATTTGTTATGGGTACACACAAAGGTGCATGTACCTTATTAGCAATGATGCATTATTGCTGTTAGTACTACTGACCGAATGTAGTCTAACATGCTGCATTTTGTTTGAGTTACAGGTGTCTGTGTGTCTGCAGACTGTGGCCCTGCAGGCATCACCAACATGGAGTATGGCAGAGTGGAAATACACTGACCATTTTATAGCCAAGGTACAGCTTTATATGTACATTTGCCAGGTGTGTGCATGCAACAGTGTGTGATGGACGCTGTTGTCAGACAGTGTGACCTGGCATAGATACCTCTTGTCACGGACAGGTAGCCTTCAGACATATCAGCTCAGTGTTATGTAGTACCGCAGACTCATACATATGGAACAGGTTAGTGGAGTACTGTCAGTAGGTCTCTCACCAGCTTAGCCATTAGATTGACTGCAACAGATTAATGTGTCAGCACCTGTTGCCCCTGCCATTTCTTTCCCATACACTCAACCCTGATGCAGTTGGTGAGGGCATGCATGGTACTGTGCATGATAGGCTTGTGGTTTGTATTCCTGAGTTCACAGGGTGGAACAGGGAGAAAAAATGGTATATCCTTTGCATTCACACAGTAAAGACTGACACAGGGACTGTGCATACAGTAACCCAAACACAGTTGGCAATGAACAGATTCATAAACCTACATATTCACTTTAATATACTATACTGCTAGATACACATGACATGCCCCACATGCATTATATGCATGAAACATAACTCACTACCTTTTACAACATGTAATGTTGTGAATGACTTTGTGCATGGTGACATAACCCACCAGAAATAGCAAATGGAGTCATCTATTGCTCCTACAAGCCTGGACAAGTGATAGGGTAACAGATGTTGTATCAGAATGATGTCTCAGTCAGGTATGATATCTGATGCTGGCATGTGTGTTAGTAAACAAATTGTAACATATTTGATAAAAATATCACATGCGTGGCAATTGTTAGGGGGCACAGACCACATATAGGTTGCAAACATCCAAATATTCTGTAGACGTCTGTACAGATGACTAGAATGCCCTGTACAATGGTTTAACATGCTGCATGTGAGGCAGAAGCCATTAACATGCAATATAAAGTAATGCCATTGGGAGGTGGTAAACCGTCATCAATGGTTCACACATCAAAATGGTATAACCCACACAGGATATGAATCTCACCCAAACACACACACACACACACACACACACACACACACACACACACACACACACACACACACACACACACACACACTTGCCAGTATTGAGCTTAGAACCCCTTCCTATTTATGTCTAATGTTATGGAGTTATCAGACACACTACAGAGCTTATATGAATCCATCTTGTCTCAAGGTACTTCTAAGGTGAATAACATCAGCATGCCTTTTAAAGTAGGGTGATGGGAAGTGTACAGGGTAGTACACAACTCAAAATGGTATAAACCACACATGACATGATTCTCAACCCACACACACACAAACACATTTGCCAGTATTGAGCTTAGAACCCCAACCTATCTAGTTATTTCTACTATAGTGTTACACAGTTATCAGACAAACCACAAAGCTTATATGAATTAACCTTGTCGCAACGTGCTTCTAAGGTTAAAGACATCAGCAGGACTCATAAAGTAGCGTGATGGGAAGTATACAGGGTGGTACACAACTCAAAATGGTACAACCCACACATGATATGATTCTCACACACACACACACACACACACACACACACACACACACACACACACACACACACACACACACACACATGCACACACTTACTTGCCAAAATTGGGATTAGAATCCCTGTCTATCTAGTGATTTGTACTATAGTGTTATGCAGTTATTGCATGCACTACGGAGTTTACTGGGATGACAACTGGCCAGAGGCACTGATAAGGGGAATGACATCAATAAGACTGATAAAGTGTGGCACTGGGAAGTGTGGGAATGGCCAACACACAAAGTTGCCAGTACTGAGATTAGAACCCCTACCTATCTAGTTATTTGTACTATAGTGTTATGCAGTTATTGCATGCGCTACAGAGCATATAGGGGTGATAGGTGTCCAATGGTACTTCTTTTTTTTTTTTTTAAATATTTTTATTCATTTCCAAAAACAAGAAAACATGAATGCAGGTTATTTATGACAATGGAGTATTTACAAATTATTTAAAAAGATAGGCTAAAACCTCTAAACAGATATCAAACATTAAAACCAAAATAAAGTATTTACAAGGGTGTCTATTGTTGACATATAATTGACTTTCTATACAATTGTTTCCTGATTATAATCCGCTGCAGTCATTATTCTCCAGTATTTCAGTTACTTTTTGCATGCTAAGTATAATGATGTAGTTCTTTCAGTTCTTCCTTTAATAGTGTTCATTTCCAATTGCGATACTGCAGACACCATATTCATGAATTGCTTAAAAGTTGGAGAAGCTTTGGCTTTCCAGTTTGATGTAATGTTCTTCCTTGCAATAGCTAGGAGAGTCCATAAGATTACGTATTTTGTTCTTGGCACACAGTCGGGTACAGGTGCATTAAACAAAATAATAGATTTGGAAATCTGGAATTTATCATTGAATACTATTTGCAGAAAATAATTTATTTTATCCCAATATGGTTTAACCAAATGGCATTCGTAGAACATATGTTGCCAGTCTGCTTTTATTGATAAATCACATCTCCAGCAGCCAATATTTTTCTTAAACATAAGTTCCATTTTATGAGGGGTTACATCTAAGGTGAATGACAGCAGCAGATCTTGTGAAGTAGGGCAATATGAAGTGTACTGAGTGTGAACAGTCTCCTAACACTTAAACCTACACACACACACACACACACACACACACACACACACACACACACACACACACACACACATACACACACACACACACACACACACACACACACACACACACACACACACACACACACACACACACACACACACACACACACACACACACACACACACACATACACAGAGAGGCAGGTGATGTGATATTATAAACCCAACCTCAGTACTATTACACAATGAGGCTCACCTTTTATGCTGGCATGTGCAACTGTTTACAAGTGGTATGCCACTGTCCACAGCAGGACAACACTGTATGCCATTCAGGGTATCCGTGTGTGTGACTCACTCTGTCTGCATTCCCCTGTGTGTGTCTCTCTCTCTCTCTCTCTCTATCACTGTCTGTCTCTCACTTCCCCACATCTATATGTGTGTATGCTTGAGATATGTTGTTATCTGTTGCCCATATGTGTGTGTGTGTGTGTGTGTGTGTGTGTGTGTGTGTGTGTGTGTGTGTGTGTGTGTGTATCTCACACAACAGATGCAGATATATCACATATGGGCCACTTACAGCTAGCTGAGGGTAATTCTGTCTGATGTGTGTGTGTGGAGACAGTTAACTCATTCACTCCAGTGGAGCTCAGGAACTTTGCACTGTAATTTCCAATGGGTGGAGCCTAAATCTTTTGACAGAATCAAATAATGTCCTCACATTTCAAACAAATGTTCATATCTCCGGAATTATAGAGGTTACTAAAGAAATGCAAATGTCAAACTCTTCAGCACAAACTCTTTTTACAGTGGTAGTATTCTTTAGGTTCTAGGTCTTAACCAAATTTTATACATCTTAGTAAATACAGTAACTATTACATTTGTTATATTTTGTAAACAACTTACAATATCCCAGCAACCACTTAAGTTGCACAAATACTTTCAACAGAATTTTCATCTCTAGCTTAGAGCTTTCATATGAAGCTAAGGAGTTCTGTCTGTGTTACTTGATTGTTGAGCTATTTAGAAAAATGTGAAAATTATATCCATATAAATAAATATCATAAAAACAACAGTTAATATCTAGTTACCTGCACTAGACAAAGGTTAAATATTAATGCAGTTCAGTTTGCTTTTGTGCAAGCTTTAAGATGAAATCTTTAAATACTTTGTACATAGCATGGTTTCAAAATTATCGATGCAAACATGAACAAGCAATATTTGACACTAGAGGCATCAGTAGGTGTTAACTGCAGATGCACCTGGAGGCGATACTCAGATATAATGAGTTAAGGTGTACGTAGCTGTCTGTATTCACATACATATATATACACAATACAGTCATATATTCCAATGTGGGTTCCATGTCCTGTGATTCTCTAAGTGTAGGATCATGTTTAGTGTGACCTTCTATAGTTACAGTGGGACTCCATTCCAGAGATAGGTGTACTCCACTCCAGGGTTTTTTGTGCTACAGCCATATCTCTCAAGAGTACACAGGACTTTTCTCAGGGTTCTGAGTTGGTTCAGCAGACATTGTCTGACATATCAGTCTGACACTGCAATGTATTGTGTCATTAGCTAGTTCCAGACATCCTCAGATCATCACAGTGCTTTATTGAGGAATAACAGTTGTATGATGCATAGACCAATATTATAAGGGCAGCTATGTACATTCTTGCCAAACAAGGCCATTTGTGAGGTGTGGGTACAGCCAGTTGAGTGATGATGTGCTGTGTAAACAGTCCAGCAACTTGGATATATGCTGGCTGGGGATCTCTTGCTTGTGTGGTATCTTTCTAAACTGAGATGTCATATCCTTGTGTGGCCATACCACTCACCTGTACATTTTTTGGCAGGATGCCCATGTGTTTGGCTAGAGGTTTCATCCTGTCTACTTAAACTTGTGTTTTTATGGCAAGTTAGTTACATATAATTGAAGACTGATGTTACAAAATAATGGCAAACATTACTGTTTCGGACTACATAACCTTCAGACAATTACTACTACTGCAAACTTCGCACCCTACCAACTTTCTCAGTTTGTAAGGGTAATATTTACAACAAATGCGTATCATTGTGCTTTTGTTCCACTTTTATTTTTGCCCTTGTCCAGACATTTTGCTGTCAGAGGTTGGGAGTTACAGGTGTGGGTACAGAGTGCATTCTGCTGTGCAGGCATGTCCATTATATGTAAAAGCAAACACAAGAAAAAAGGATTATTGAGAATAACCACTGGCAACAGTACCAAAAAGCACTTATATTCACAAAAGCCTTGGCACCTCGGCTACACATCCTACAAGATGTCCATTATATGCGTAGTATATTCTACATAGCACTGTGATTTCAGGTATGTCAGTGGCAGAGTAGTTGGTGTCACTGATATGCATAACAGTTGGCACTGGAGTTATCTGCACATGGCCTTGCCAAAGACAGCACTGTACCTAGGGAACTACAAGATGACTGCCAGGAGAACATGCTGGTCAGATCCTGACAGTATTAACCACACATACACATAGCTCATTGACCCCTGCATATTGTGTACAGGCAACATATTTTCATGTGTATTAGTGCAGCCCTGCCAAGGTGTGCTATGCTGCTAGTCCTCTGCAAACATACATGTTACTGCATTTCTGTGGGTATGGGTGGGGCACACCTGTTAACTGTACACATTTGCACAGACTGTGCTGATATATGCTTTACATTTTGGTTCCATTTACCATACTATTGTGCCCTGTCTTGGGGAATAGAGGCATATCAGTAAAGAGCACAGGTCAGATTATAATGGCATACATTTGAGTTTTAGACTTCTTACCCTTCATAGCCTTACTGCAACTGCAAGTCCTGCTGTGCTATCGCTGTGTTAGTCTGTAGGGGGGTAATTCAACATTGCCACCATTTGTGTGCCTTTACCAGACATGTCTCTCTGGTTTTCTACAGCTGACTTGCTGTGTGGGTGTGAGGGGTGGGTATGGGACCCCTACACTGACATCCATGCCTGTGACCTATGACCCTCCCAGTTAGTTGTCCCCACACATATACTGCAGTGAGATTTGCCACCTTGGGTACTACTGCATAGTGTGCAGAGGCCAGTTTTGGGCAGACATTTTCTGGTGACCACATAGTTGTCAGCTGTGTGCTGCTATCCTAGTAAGCCACCCCATTCCCTTGCATGCATGCAGCATTACCATAAATATGTCAGCAAAACATATTAATCCATTAATTTATTGTTAAGAAGACTGACTTACCTTGTGACTGCAGCAGTTGTGAGGACGGTGCTTGAATGCTGCCTCTGTTGGATGCACACAGTACACTGCCTCTACATGGTAACTTACAGGTAATGTGATGTGTGTGTCATCACTGGGGTCCCTACAGTGTCAGTAAGTGTGCTATGTGTTGCCTCTTTGCCAAGGCCTGAACATACTTGGCCCGCCTCCATCTGTCTATAGGAGCAGGCTCAGGGTCCTCCTCCTCTGAGTCCCTCTGTGTCTGTAGGGACCTTGGCAATGGTGGTGGGCTGTGTGGTCCTTCCCCGTGCTGTTCCTGCTGCAGCTGTTTCTGCAGGATCATATTGTGTAGTATGGCACACACTATGAACATGTGTGTCCATGTGGCTGGAGAGTACTGCAAGGCTCCATCAGATATGTCAATGGAGTGGAACCGTGACTTGAGCATCCCAAACACATGCTCTATAATGATCCTGGTTTGTGCGTGTGCCTCATTATGGCATTCTTATGTGGGTGCGTGTGCATTTCTGATGGGTGTCATCATCCACGGCTCCAGCGCATAGCCAACATCCCCCACCAGATGGCCATATGGGAAGACCCCACTGGCAAATGCCTGGTACAGCTGTGAGGAATGCCAGATGTGGGAGTCATGATAGCTTTCAGTGCTGCCAGCACACACATTTACGATAATGCCCTGGGCATTGCACATGACCTTGCAATTGATGGAGGGGAATCCCTTACGGTTTATGTAGACACTACCCTGTTCACTGGGTGGTGCTTTGATGTGGATGTGTGTGCAGTCTATTGCACCCAGTACCTCCAGGTATTTTGCTACATGGTGGAAGAGATGCATATTGCTGGTCCTCTCCTAATGGGTGTTGGGAAAGTAAATGTGCTCAGTGGCATGTGGAAGCATGGAATCCAGGAACGGATGAAGTACCCTGGATGCCTGTGAGACCCCCATGATGTCCCCAATAGGTCTTTGGAAAGTACCTGTAGCTAGAATTCTTAAGGCTACACATACCTTGGTATCCACTGGGATGGGTTCCCATCTGTTGGCTCTAGGTCTGAGTTGAGGCTGGCACAGCTCGGTGATTTGATAAAGTATATCTCTTTCCACCCTGTAGCACTCTACTATCTCCAGATCATGTTGCCCCTGGTAAGTTATCCTGTGTCTGAACACTCTTCTCCTCCTCCTCGCTCTGTTGCAGTTGTCAGCATTATGCTCCTCTCTGTCCTCAGCCTCTAGCACATACTGATGGATCAAGGCATCAAAACAATGGCAGCCCCTAACATTTTTCCAGTTAAAATTCCCCTGCTTGTGTTCACCAATGGTGCAGAGTTTGTGGGAAACCAGACTGTAAGGTGTTTCAATAGTTTATACTGTTGTGCTGCAGATGCTGCATGTATGATTGGCTGACTATGATGCATTCCACCTGCTAGCTATGTATTTTTTTCTTGATTGCTTTTATTCTGCTATTTTCCTTGTTTTCCTTTTTTCCCTTCCCATTCCGCCCCTTTTAAGCCTCGAGGTGTGCCGAGCAAACCCAGTGCCCAAATGTAAACAGTCCTGGTATTTCCATTTTTTTAAGACCCCAGTGTGCACCGCACATACACGTTTAGCTAATGTAAACACAAGGAAATGTATCTCCCTGGACGTGAACATGCTCTTCATTTCATGGAATAAGTCAATACAGCCTCAGACACACCTCCTTGCTTAGCTGTGCTCAGCTAAGCTTATCTGGGTGCCATAGGGCTCCAACTTGCTTACACCATGCAGGGCACACCCCTTCTCATGTCTGTTGCTCCTCCTACTTACATGATCATGTTATAGCATCTACATGGTTAGGTGCAGTTTGGCACTTAGTAGATTTTTGTGATTCAGTAAATTTCCCCTCATTTGCATTCCCAACTTCCTTAGCCCATAGTTACTGCACTACCCTAGAGCCTTTCCCCTTAACAACCACTGTTCTTTGGTATTGTTTTGATTTTGCATGTCATTTATTATAATGGCAAAATGCAAATCTCCCTTAAAATTGAGTTTTCACTTTTTTTTTATTTTCAGCACGATCCCATTTGCAAGCCGCTGCCCTATGCTTAAATGGCCAAGATGTATATTTGGCCATTGGCATGCCTAAAGATTATAATACATGCTTTTACTTGAGCTGTCATGCCTCTGTTTTCATTTTTGCAGAAATGTATTCAGCTAGTAGCGAATACATTTTTGCAACTAACACTATGCTTGCATGGATGCCAGCCTGCTTGCTGATCACTAATTTACCTCATTTGCATGATTTTCACCAACAAATGAGGTAATTACCATTATGCAGTGGTGTCCATGCAGGAATAGTGTAGGCAGGCTCGTGCAAGTAAAACAGTAGTTTACTGAATCACTTGGTGGCCATATGCCTTGTAGGAGTGGCTACACTTTTCCTGCACAGAAAAATGAGTTTATTGAATTCCAGGGAGAGCCTTAAAGATAGTGTATCCACCACTGAGACCACTTGTTTCCTTTCTTGGTTCAGAATCAGAATGAGTCTGCATGTTTTCTTAATGAAATGGGGGAAATAGTGTCACTGCTTTATTACCTCTCTACTCTAAAAATGTAATCAGTAAAGTGATAATAAAATCTCACATATCTGAATAACTCACATTTTTTCAAAGTATTTTTTAACAGAAGGTCATAGCAAGACTTGCTTAGCTGAGTACCATAATGGCTCCCATGGTTAATGCCCCCAGTTGAAAACCCAGTTCTTTGAACAGGAAGAAATTGTTAGTAAGCATACAGCTTTGGAATTCAACTTGCTTTTGGTAAAAAATAAATATGGCCGGATTCATAAAACATCACCGCATCATGCTAAGCAATTTTGTGTGATGAGTAGAGAAGAGCAGGGTATGTGTGCAACTCAGGAAACACAGCTACATTATGAGTGCAAATGGGAAACAAGGTACAGCTAAAATATATTCTAATGACCATATAATGCACAGTTCTATATGGTTATGAATTAAAACAAAATGGTTGATCAATTCAGAAATGTATGAATGATGCTCGGCCAAACTGCACATACAGTACATAATGAATGAACATTGCCTTATACTCATGTTCAAGCAGAGGAGAAATCAAAAGTATTTTAGGAGTTGCTGAAGTAATTGAAAACCTGTACCTACAACAGGCTCATATAGCAGCTGCTGCTGCTCAAGGTACATGACATCACTCCAGGAGGCACGTGGTTTTATGTTTAACCTTTCATGCTCTCCATGACACTGACATAAAGGACAGCTACTGAGTGGAAAGGGACACCATACTACAAGTTTGTGCATGGGTCGGCCTCATCTGCACTCCTTTTGGAGTCATGAAGTGCTCATTCCAGTATATACTAAGTTATGATTGGTGTTGCATACATTAGCTGCAGGGATCTTTCACAAACTAAGTGGAAACACAGTGGAATTGACAAGTATTAATCAAGATAAAAAGAAAGCTAAAGATAACAATGAATGAAATAGTACATTTCCCTACACCGAGTAGGGTTCAACTGATAAAAGCTGATTTTTTTTTTGTGTATGTTCCGGATTTACAAAGCCCTGTAGAACATGTAGAATTAGTCTAAGAGCTATTTTTGGCAATATGGCCGATGTGCGATCCAGGAACGAGCTGCCGGGACGTGCACGTGAACTCTTAGGCAAATCCTGCATGGACCAAGCCCCTGTATGCAAATTGCCCTCATTTGCAGGTGAAAACCATGCAAATGAGGGTAATTTGCGATCCAGGAAGCAGGCAGCTGTCAGTGCAGTCTGCAGAAATGTACTCGGTTAGTAACCGAGTACAGTCCTGCAAACTACAAAACAGAGCTATGACAACTCCAAATAAAGGTTATATATCATTGATGAAGCATGGCAATGGGCAAGTAGAAGGCCATTGACAATGGAAAATGAGTAAAAAATAAAAAAGAACAACTTTTAAATTCCATTTGCCGATCTTGCCTGCTTAAGCATAGGGCAGCAGCGCACAAACGTGATCGGGGGGAAAATAATAAAATAAACCTAAAATAATCATTCCAACTAAAAGCAGTATTCAGCCATGCAAGTCAATGCCAGGCATAAGACAACCTGCCCAGAGAGTAATGGTTGCTAAGGGAGGAGGTCCAGTGTGGGACATGTAACTAGGCATTAGCAGGCAATCCTATGCAAATGAGGGGAAGGATAGTGAATTCCAGATTTCCCCAGGGTGTGCTGCAGGTCCCAAGAGTGTAAGAGTAGAAACAGCTCGCTGCAAGACTACGAGATGGGTGACATCATGGGCGGTTGTGTTAGGCATACTGTATGTGGATTGGAGCCCTGTGGCTCAGGACTCCTCCTAGCTTAGCACAGCGGGGTGTGCGCTCCATGCACCAGGTTCCACAGGAAGAAATAGGAAATTAAACCAGGAAATAGCAGCTCTGTGCACATATGAGCTCTCTGTCTGTGAGGCGCACACACAGGCTTAAACAGGGAGGCAATGGGAAGGGAAAACAGCAGTAGGAAGGTAATCAATGAGAACTAGCTGAGCTGCCAGGTGAAATGTATCAGAATTAGCTTATTATACAGGCAGCATACCAGTCCAGAACACCACTATAAACCAAGCAAAACACCAATCCCCCTGTTTTTTCCACACTGTACACCACCGGTATATACAAGCAGGGAAATTTTAAAAACAAACCTACAAAATGAGAAGAGCTGCAGCAGGCAACATAGAACAACATGTGCAAGAGGCTGAGGGTGGTGAGGATGTCAGTGCTGCCGAACAACCCACAGCGAGGAGACAGAAAAGAGTATACAGACCCATGGTAATCTACCAGGGGCTACATGAGCTGGAGATAGTGGAGCGCTATAGGGTGGACAGAGACCTCCTACAGCAAATCATTGAGCTGTAAAGGCCACATCTAACACACCACACAGGTCAAGGGGAACCCATCCCACTGGATACCAAGGTATGTGTAGGCCTTGGTATACTAGCCACAGTTACCTCCCAAACCACAACTGGGGATAACCTGGGCATCTGACAGGCATCAGCATCCAGAGTATTCCACCAGCTCCTGAATGCCATGTCAGCACATGCCAGTGAGCACGTATAATTCCTCAACACACGTGAGGATTTTACCTGCAATATGTGTCTCTTCCACCATATAGCTAACTACCCTGAGGTAGTGGGTGCTATAGACTGCATGCACATATGCATCAAAGCACCACCCGGTGAGCAGGATATGTCCTACATCAACCAAAGGGGCACCCCCTCCATCAACTGCCAGGTCGTATGTGATGCCCAGGGAATTATACTGAATGTGTATGCTGGCTGCCCTGGAAGCCATGACAATTCACGCATATGGCAACTGACACAGCTGTACCACAGATTTGCCGATGTGACATCCCCTATGATAACCTGATGGGGGATGCTGTGTACCCACTGGAACCATGGCTGATGACACCCATCAGAAATGCACACACACCTGAACAACAACGCCATAATGAGGCACATGCACAGGCCATACATATAATAGAGCGTGTGCTTGGGATGCTCAGGTCACAGTTCTGGTGTCTGGAGACATCCGGTGGAGCTTTGCGTATTCACCAGCTACATGTACCCAAATTGTTATGGTATATGCTATGCTACACAATATGATCCTGTGAAAACAGCTGCAGCAGGAACAGCATGGGACAGGGTCACACAGCCCCCCACCAATGCCAAGGCCTGTACAGGCACAGAGTGACTCAGAGGAGGAACAACCTGAGCCTGCCCCAGTAGGCAGAAGGGGGTGTGCCCAGTATGCCCTGGCCTTGACAAAGAGGCAATGCATAGCATATGTACTGACACAGTAGGGGGCCAGGGAATGGCACCTCTCTCTGACTCGCACAGACAGTAAAAGGGATGCCAAACATGACACTAACTGTGACCAACCATGTATAGGGAGTGTACTATGTGCATCCGACATAGGCAGCCCTCCAGTACCATCCTCAAGTCTGGTACACCCTCAAGGTAAGTCAATCAACCTACCAATTGCCAAATGGAGTAGAATGTGTTTTTTCCTGTAGCCATGGTATGGATATGAACATGCAATGGACTTTGGTGGCCGGATGTTAAGGCAGCAGACAGTAGACACCCATAGTGGCATCATGAGATCTGTAACACATACAGGAGTCACGATAGTAGCCAGTAGTACACAGGGTGACAAAACCCACTGCAGGAAATGGCCTGAGATACATTGGTGTTCATAAGAGCCACACATGCCAGTCAGGAAGGATCACATACCCAATAAAAGTCTCAGCCAGCAGGACAGGTGAAGACTAACACAAACAAATGCTCTACTATGGCCTCTGAATGTGTGCTATAGGTAATCCCTCCCCCAGGCCTACACAGACAGACTTCAGCAGGCCAAGTAGTTGGATGTAAGTTGTGAAAGCTAGGAAGTCAGAAACTAATATGTAGGTAAACAAAGCTAGGATCTGCAGTACACTAGTAAGCCTCTAGACAGCAGAATAGGTAAGACTACACACTGAAATGGAGTACTGACATACCAGTACAGTCCTAGTAAATGTGTACAAGTGTCAGGTGTGCCCCCCCCATCCAACGTACACTTAGAGTAACAGTCAGGTGCACCCCCCAGTCCTGTGTAGAACAGTAGAAACAGTCAGGTGCCCCCCCCCCACTATGCAAAAATGTAGCAACAGTCAATGGCAAATGATCGATGGATACCCTGCAGACACAGCATGCTACCTGTTGGTGTACAACACAAAGGTCAGCACCGCAGTACAAACTACCTGGATGTGATCCACACATGCAACACAGATGGCCATACTGGGAATGCTCACACACTTAGAGGAATGAAGGCAATGTCAGTCAACAACATACTGAGAGGTCAAACTGGGCATGCTTACGCACTTAGAGGAATGAAGGCAATGTCAGTCAACAACATACTGAGAGCTCATACTGGGCATGCTCACACATTTAGAGGCATGAAGGCAATGTCAGTCAACATCATACTGAGAGGTCATACTGGGCATGCTCACACACTTAAACACATGAAGGTCATTTCTGCAAACACCAGTGGATCAGACATATCTGGATGTTGCAGTTCTCAGTGCAGGCACATGTCAGTATGCACCACTCCTGCCTTGCACACACAGTGGATAGGAATACAGGCAAAAATGTAAGGACAACACACTATAATAAGCCACAGGTACATGGGCATAGATGTGTGGAAGAGGGTGACTGTGACAAGGAGCCATGCGGGCCTGTCCTAACTGGCACACAGCCAGAGGGCCTCCAACACATGAGGTGCGGATGTAACCCACTGCGGATACTAGCCACCAGTACCTGTCAGCATGACAGACTATGTAGTGCACGTACCAGCTGTGCAACAAGACTGTACAAGTAGTCGTCTAGTAGCTGTATACACGCACCTGTGACATATGACCTTGTATGTGCCCGCATGTGGCATGTCAACCCCTACATGAATGGGGTATGGCCCATGCACACACTGCCCTCCCCATAGCAGTAGTATGACAAGCCTGCTGAGGTTATCCAATGTGAATTGCACCTTTGATAGAGCTATAGCTCGGTAATATGCATGGCAAGTCCCATAACTGCATACTGCTGTAGTGACAGAGTAGTTAGGCTGTAGTACTAACACCAGACCTGTCATTTGTGTGAGTGTGTGTTTGTGTGCATGCCTGTCTGTCTCTGAATATGTAGAGGGAAATGCTTGTTAGGCTACTCACACTCCATACAATACATATACTCTACTTTGGCAAGGCTGCTGATGTCACTCACCTAGTAATACACCTCTGGGAAAGTGACAGCCCAGTAATTGCTGTAGCGCATTCTGTAACTGCGTACTGCTGTAGTGTGATAAACTAGTTAGGTAGGTGCTCGAACCCCAGACCTGGCAACTGTGAGTATTTGTGTGTATATGTGTGTCTGACTGAATAGAGAGCAATGCTTTTTAGGCTACTCACACTCCGTACACTACATATACTCTACTTTGACAAGGCTGCTGATGTCACTCACCTAGTAATATACCTTTGGTAAAGTGATAGCCCAGTAATCGCCATAGCATGTTCTGTAACTGCACACTGCTGTAGTGTGCTATACTAGTTTGGGAGGTGTTCGAACCCCAGACCTGGAAAGTTTGTGTGTGTGTGTGTGTGTGTGTGTGTGTGCGTGTGTGTGTCTGACTGAGTAGAGAGCAATGCTTTTTAGGCTACGCACACTCTGTACAATACAGATACTCTACTTTGGCAAGGCTGCTGATATCACTCACCTAGTAATACACCTCTGGGAAAGTGATAGCCCAGTAATCGCCATAGCGCATCCTGTAACTGTGTACTGCTGTAGTGGGATTTAGAATGGTGGTAGTGTTCCATGTCCATCCATGCCAGTTCCGGATGTTCTGTGTGTGTGTTTCAGTGTCTGTGTATGGAGCAATGCATTATAGGCTACTCACTCGCACTACATTACAAATGCCCTACTTTGGTAGTCCTGCTGATGTCATTAATTGTGAAATACACCTTTGGGGAAGATGTACTTCAGTAATGTCCATGGCGTGTACTATAATTGCGTATTGCTGTAGTGTAGTAAAATAGTTAGGTAGGGGTTCTACTCCTAGACATGACAGGTGTGTGTGTGTGCGACTCTGTGTGTGTTTGTAACTCGTATCCTGTGTACAAGTGGTCATGGCTGTGTGACACCTGTGGGCAATGTGGAGTGTTTTTTCCAGTTTCATTTATGGTGGCCCTACTATATATCCCAATGTCAACCATACAGGGATAACAGATGTAAATAGCTGAGAGGATAGGGTGCAAAGCCATACCCATACATGTGACATCAAGGCCAGCCAATCACAGTTAACAACCCCACTGTGCCTTCACATGTGACTCACAACGGACATACCATGCCTGACAACATGCCCTGTATGGACAGATGACTTGGCATCAGGAAGTGCTGTTAGCATGTTAATGTAGGTGCAGGGTAAATCTGCTGACCAGTACCAGTCCCTGCCATAGGTGGGCAAGACTAACACATCTGATGATGAGCTGTGTTCACAGTATGGGACAGACACCCCAGGTACAGTTTCACATGTCACTGTACATGCATGTCAGAGTTGTGCACATCCTAGACACCATCCATGTCATGGACTAGGGAACACATACATGGCAAATGATGCACAGCATTGGCCACACACAATAGTCACACAGGTGACTGGATGACGGATGCAATACCCACCTGTTTGGGCAAATGCAGAATCTACAGGCCTGTGCCACAATGCAGACCATTGTCATGTGGCCTGATGCCAAGGTATACCCATCACCTACCCTTGTATAGCCTGCTGGCACTGTTGGCCACTACACACATGTGCAGGCATACACCCATGCATGTTCAAACTGCCACTCTGTGTGTGTTTGTGTGTATGTTGTATGGTGCATATGTCCACATCCACATGCACTACACCCCCCAGGGCACAGTGAAGCATGCCGCCTGATGTCTGATACCCCCTCATACTCACTGCCCATATGACCTCTGTATGACCCATGTGGTGCATGTGTTCCCTGCAGATTGGTGTGCTGTGGCAATCCCACTAGTGACGAGTTGCACTCCTGGCCCTGCCAAGTGTGTTAATGTGTGTGCGTCCCTATGTGAGTGTGCCATTGCTGACGCTGGCACCTGTTCATGGAGACAAGCTCGTGTACATCACCTACTGTCTATCTACCATAACCCTGTTGCAGATGTCACTCACCATCACATATATGTTCTGAGTGCTCCCCACCAGATCACCCATGTGGAGCATCCAATAACAGCATCGAACTGTGATAGCACTACATAGCTGTTGGGGGTTCGATACCCTGTGCTGGTAGGTGTGTGACACAAACATGTGTCAGTTTTATCCTCCCACCCCTCCCTGACATGTATTTGCCTCGGTCTGCTTCCCCTACTTCATCTCTGACAGATGTGGAGGCCCACACCTTCATTGCTTAGGCAGCAGCATGTGTATTTTTAGTGATGCTCATGATCAGCTGGTGGCCTTTGCACAAATTGCAGTCCTTCCCTAGCCGATTGCATGTGGAACAGGTGTGTAACATTCCCATAGCCAACAGCATGAAAACACACTCCAATACCTGGGAACATCCTGGTTGGCCCTTGTCTGTCACTGTGAGCAGGAGCTAGAATGGTCGTTTGGTAAACAGCATTTCAGATGTGTTGAGGATTTACCTCTAACAACATACACTGTGGAACGAGGGCAACAATCAGGAGGAGGATGTGCCTGACCTGACTACAGACTGTAAGAGCTGCTATACTGCATATGAAGTAATGCTGGATTAACAGTAACTGGATATGCCTGTCGTACATGTCGCAATACCTGCCATGTCAGTTCCATGTATATCAGGAATCCTCATTTTCAGGGTCATCTGCAGACAGGGCAGTGTTGTGCTTTTGGTGTCATGTGTTAACCACGATGCATCTATCTGTGGAATGCCAAAGGTAGTGTGAGGATTGCAGTCTGTTGATGGTGAAGGCCGTGACAGTTACTGACTACATATCTTTCATTGGACATTTGTTGCAACAAACTCCATTACAATGGTAGATTAATGAAGGTATCACAGCAACATGTCTATACTGGACCTGTGTTTGTGCTGTCAGCCACACCTCTGTCAACCTTTGTACATATGTTGTGCATGAAGTGGTGCATATGTGCTGTACACCGTAAATAGTGTCATCATATGTCATAACAAGCCAGTGATATATCAGAGTGCTACACTTGTTATGTACAGTAGGGGTTACATTTAATGCCAAAACCTGGATATTCTGTGGATGTTTGTACAGTACTGAAGTCTGTGTAGTGATGGTGAATTTTGGCAGTGTGTGTATTGTTATTATGTACTATGGCCTGTGTACAGACTGTGGTAGATGTAATTGTTCTAGCTCCCCTTCTATCCGATGTTACATGCTGCCCCACTGTATGGTACTGTTTTACCTTACATGTTTTTAGGGCTATACACACACACATGTCCCATACCACAGACAGCCATCAGACCAGACTGTGCAGCAGCCCAGTATATGTAGGGTCATTCTGTGAGTGGTACATGTAAGGATGGTGTAGGACAGATAGTCCATATACTGTACTATTATGCTAGTGTACCATATGTGACTGTGTTCACATTGGTTGTGGTTATGCACTGTCACACAGGTGTATCCTACCCTGTGCTGTGGCATGGTTGTCGAGCCTGCTATATATGTAGGTACTGTACCATGATAACCTTAGGATGTCTGTCAGTAGCCAATGGCACAGATGTTATGAGCAGATGTCACCTTCCACACACACACCATGTCTGTGAAAACAATCCCAATGACAGTAGCAAATGTCTATTAATATACCAGCTATACATACCAGACATCCCCTTGCACTACAACATTGGGACAATAGGGGCTGGGGTAGGGCTATACTCCATGTCTAGGACATATGGTGGGACTATATGGACATGTACTTATCCAGATAGCCATATATATATATATATATATATATATATATATATATATATAAAAGTACGCGTGTTGTACTTCCAATTACCAATGTCATGGCAACCACCCACAATGAATCCCTACATCATGTCAGCGTATTCCCTGTACATTCCTTGTGTGATGGACATCCTTCATGTGTGTGGCCATCAATGTTACATACAGCAGTTAGCAATACCTCTTCCAGGAGAACCTGCACACTCAGGACAGCCAGATATATGTAGGAGGATCAGGACATACAGACATACTGTGAGTAGAGTGGTGTAATGCTTTGCATAGTACTGGTGTTACATACTAGCTTACCATGGACTGTAGTCTTTCTGCATAGCTCACTACTGTGGGCCTATCTTGTAGCTGGAGAGAGGTGTGCCTATCATGCGTTGTCTGTCCACCACACAGGTCCTGTGTCAGATATTACTTTTGCAGTGTGTGTGTTGCATGCTAGCAGTACATGGTTATATCCATTTGTGTCCCTGATGTCTTATTCCTGCATAAGGATATGTTGCAACACATCCTATAACACCAGCATGTGCCAGGGTGCGTAACGGCAATATTTCGAGTATGGCCCTTTGTTTCTGCCTTTGTCCTCCACATATATGGCAGGCTTTCTCCTGTTGTAATATGGTTAGGGGTTGTTAGGTAATGGCCTATCATTAATTACTGCTAGCAATCCTACTATCATCCTAGTCATAACGTGGACTCCCACAACATTTGTCGGTCAGGGTCCATACATGTGACAGATACAGTGACATTACCACAAGTAATGAATGTCCCCCTAGGGCTTCAGGACAGTGTGTAATTGGAGGCTGCTGAACTACATCTGATATTGTTGATTGTTACGTATCGTGCACGCAAATCCTTTGTCTACTGTTGTACGAATTGAATGGGCTTGGCCTGTACACCATAGTATGTTATATATCTGCACTGTCTGCATCTACTGTTTTGTGTGGCCTTGCATCCATCACTGGTTATATACATCAACATCTATGTGCTGTCAGTAATGGCATACATTATTGTATGGTACACAAATAAAGGTTGTCTGTATATATATATATATATATATATATATTATATATATATATATATATATATATATATATATATATATATATATATATATATATACCTGTGTGTCGTGTCATGTCCTTTGAATTGTGAGTGGGTATATGTGCAATGTATGTATCCCCTTTGTGGGGCTGGTTGCCACACCACACGTCACAGGTACCAGTTACAGGGCTTGTGGCTCAGGATATACATTGCACCCAGTACGTCCACACTTCTTCTACATATGTATGCCTACTAATGCCCTTTGTTTGTGTATATGTGTATGTACCCATATATTCCATATATCATATCTATATATAATACATAAATCTATATATATATATATATATATATATATATATATATATATATTATATATATATCTATATATGATGTCGACATTACTATTTTCGAACTTCCGTGTTCGACTATAGTACAGTCGATGTAGTGCCATTCGACATTTCAATAGTAAACCTATATATATATATATATATATATATATATATATATATATATATATATATATATATATATATATATATATTTATATATATATTTATATCTACATATATATATATATATATATATATATATATATATATATATATATATATATATATATATATATATATATATATATGTACCTGCACATGATTGTCAATGTATGGATGTGTGTGCATATCTGTACTGTTGTAAGGTGTACCCCTTCAACATAGTACATTCCCTGAGGTACAATGGCCTATCTGCATGATATGTTACAGATATTGCCCTGAAATGTACAGGTGACCTGGATTACTGTTGGAGCATTGTAGCTGTGTTGTGGTGTGTCCTGCTGTCAAGTACTGCATGTGCTGGATATTGGATTGTGCAGCATATCCGTTAAGGCTGGGGGGGGGGTTACATAGCAGTAATTACCAGGTGTCCCTCATTTTTGCCCCCACTCCCATTAACTGTGCTCATGGTCTGTTATGTAGTACGGAGTGGGCCAGTAGTCCGTTCCCATGTGGAAATCATATACACATGTCTATCTGTATATGTATGTGCGCATATATATATATATATATATATATATATATATATATATATATATATATATATATATATATATATATACATATATATATATATATATAGATATATATATATATATATATATATATATATATAGATCTATATATAGATATAGATATATATATAGATATAGATATATATATGTGTATGTTGGATACAGAGTGAGTTAGGGACATTTGAGCGGTTGTAAGCGGGTGTGCATGGGTTTGAGCAGAGCTAAGCAATGCTAACATTTGGTTGCATTTCCTTACACTCAGCTAACATCTACTTAGCTCAATCTATGCAGGTAATGCTTACCCCCATGCAAATACACGTACACACACTTACACCTGCTTATCCATGCGTACTACTGCTATGCGCTTACACGTGCTTACTAGTGCCTTAGTCATTATGACACTTCACATATGCATTTCAGGCAGTACTCCTGTGCAAATATAAATGTTATTTAGTAGGTTATAAAGTACAACGATGTTAACATACGGATTACACATGGAAAAATAGAATGTGCTGCAATGGGACTCAACCCGGGAATGCGTGCACGTTAGGCGGATGCTCTGGCCACTACACTATTGCTGTTCTGCTTCATTTGCATATGTCTACCATAATGACAATCCCATGTTACCTTCCCCTGGCCCCCCAGCTTCATGTATACAGCATCCATCCATCCCCCAGTTGCTAGCCCTGCCATACCACACCTCCACACATTTCCTTCTCTGCACGCCTTGGTACATCTCCAGTATACTGTCCCTACCCAAGCATCTCTAGGCTCTTCATCCGTTTAGTCCATGTATGTACCAGCCTTCTCTTGATCCTCCTCCGATACTGCTGGTGACATCAATGTGACCCACAACTGGTGGTTCATCCCACCAGGGACGGACCTGTTGTTGTGTCAAGAGTAGACCTAGCTGGTCTACAGTGTTTCTCCCACTGGTAATATCCTGCCAGGGTATTGTGTAGCAGCGGTTTGCTCACACACCTGGCCAGCCTCATCTCCCGGTTCCACGGTCTCAATGTCCCAGGTGTGACATACTGTGCATGAAGTGAGCTCACAGGCCCCCACGGTATGCACTGTATATCATTATTCCCTTTGGTATTATGCAGGACTACAGTTCTCAAAGTATGATTGGACAGGCACTGTTCTGTGCTGCACATAGACTGCTCATAACACTGTGGTTGAGCAATGGACATGTGTTCTGGTATCAATCTACACACTTATATACATTTCCTATACTGTTGGATGACTGTGGTGGATGATGTGTTTGTGATCACTGCAGCTGA